>NC_054551.1:14510264-14669826 GCF_017654505.1 Polyodon spathula | reverse complement strand
CCTTTCTGAATGTACAATACACCTTTTCACCTGCAATCGGCAACACAGTGGGGGTTAGTTTACTTATTATTCTAATATAACTTTTTTAATACCATGTGAGCACAGTGTACCTATTTTGTCTGGAGCTGGGAGTGGAACGGAATGAAAGAAAGCCGAGCGGAGGATATTATTATGAGCGATGAACGGAATTGTGAACACAACACAGATACTTGCTGTTAAAATATGTTGTCTTTAACACAGGATTTGCATATTGCAGGAGAGTAGAAGTGTGTAAACTCTGTATCCCCTACATATCGACCAAATTCAAAGCGGGTAAACGCCGTTCACCTGCATATATACCCTCGACTACACCACTGAGAAAGTGGTACCAACCAGGAGTGAAAATTATTATTTTATTTCTTAGCAGACACCCTTATCCAGGCCGACTTACAATTGTGACGTTATTTTTTTTACATACAATTACTCATTTGGGTTGGGTTTCTTACTGGACCAATCTAGCTACCACTACTCCATGTGCTGCAAGTGAAGAAGCACTAATGTCTCCTTATATAACTTTTTTTTTTTTTTTACAAATGTCAATTGCTCTGGATAAAAGCATCAGCCAAATCAATTAATATGACACTTTTCTGGCTTGCGTTTTATTAATTTATTTATACATTTATAATATAAACATTAATTCATACATTTTTTTTATTTAAAAAATATTTATTTCTGACTATTTATTCCTCTATGCATTTTTTAAATTATTTATTTCTACCTAATAAATTATTCCTTTATTTTTAACTAATCGAGGAACTACAATTTGTCAGAGATTAGAGATTTAGACAAGGAAGCTACATGCCACTCTTGTGTACAATTCCATTCTATGGTATCTACCAAACAGGAAACAGAGCATTTTTAGAATCGAGCAGGACCTTTGGGTATTCAGCGAAAGCTGGTCAGACATGGATGTAGGCTTAAAAATGAACACATTTCAACAACAGCGCACTTGCACAGCAGGTTAAGACAGTGTGCGCTTGCTCAAGTTGCAAGTTCAAACCACAGTCATTTTTTTTTTTTTTTTTTGTGCAATATGTGCTGTTTTAAAACATAAATAAATTGTTTAATATAAATGGTGTGGATATCAAACTATTTGCGTTATCTGGTTGATTTTGATGTTGACCAACACGTGAAATTACATGATTGGTAGGTGTCTGGATATTTAGCTTTTCTGTTTGAAAAGTTGCTACATACTCTTAAACTAAAAAGTACTGAATGGAAGAGGAACAAGGAGAATAACAGTTTTACCTTAGTTTTGTGTATAAGAGGTATTTACATTTTTGGCTTTTGGTACTGGGACTGATGGTAATTCTAAGCGATTTAGTTTTGTGGCTGCAACATGGTGAAAACAACAAAACTCTTGTAGCTGTACAGAGAGTCTTGGTAGTTTCCAACCAATAGTTTCCAACAAGTTTTTCTAACTAGTAAGAGGAACTACTGTTCCTCTCAATGTCCAGAGAGTCTCAGTAGTTTTCAATTGTTTCCAACAAGTTTTTTTTTTTTCTCTAGAGGATTTACTATGAACACACATTCATGCGCAGACTCAAAGAATGGTTAATCAATAGTAGTATTTTATTAAGTATATTAATAATAAACAGAAATCAGAAAAGTCAGAAAGTAAATCTCTTAGTCTCTACTCACAAAACACCATTACAAAACCTTCACTACATTCATGCTTCACTAGCCAGCAATTGAAATATGACACCGCCTGTCTCAACACAAGCAGCAGCTCCAACAGCAAGCAAGCTGTGAGGTAGCTTCACACACACATCCAATGCACAAAGCACATCTGAGATAATGCAGACAATCTTAACAATATATCATATGAGCTTATTGATGCTATATAGATTAAGTATATGGCAAGTTTACTTTTAAAGAAATTCTTCATATAACAATATGAGGTAGATTACTTATAGTTACTTCATCAAGTTTCACTAAAAGTTATTTCATATGCAAGATGTGCAAACTAAATGATTAATGGTTCAATGCTATGTGCATGTGTTACAATTAATTAATTTAGTTCTGTGAAGGAAAAATGCAACTGGAATTATACTCAACAGTCTTTGAAGCTTAGACTTTGGTCCGCTGGTTTGGAAACTCAATTTGTTGAACTGTCCAGTACAAAACTCTCCTCTCGGCAACAAAGTCTTCAATCCCACATTGGACCAAACTCAGCTTTCAATTCTAGAGTGACAACAACGCATGCAACAAGTCTTGAGCCATCAGTAATGGACCAACAAACAAACGCTCACTTCGATACTGTTCGCTGAATCTTTTAGCTGTGTAGGTAGCAGGGCACAGTTTCTTTTGGATTCTGTGGTTTTAGGTGTACAGCAGAACCAGACTGGTTTGTCTGATATCAGTAGCTGTAAGTTTTACGGCAGTCTTCTAGCCGGGCCACAGTCTCGTTGATTGTGGTCGTTGACTCGTTTGCAGCTTGCTTCCTCGTCTTGGGTCCGTTTTCAGGCAGAGTCCCGTCATGGTTCCATTTTTAAGGCAGAGTCCCGGAGTTGCAGCTTTGCTTAGCCTTGTTTAGCATTCGATATGGAGCGCAGAATCTTCAATTCCGCTTTGATTTTTATAGTCTTTTTCACTCTGCGGAGTAGCTACTTTCATGAGGTCATTTGTGTATCTTGCCTCTAAACTGCAAGTCCTTTGATGTTTTAATGTCCTTTTCCACCAGGACATCGCTAGGTTATGTCTTCCTTGCGTCAAAACGATTGTTGTTGCACGTGTGAATTATCTATACACAATTTCAACTGTCGATCAGCCTAATCTAGTTTCAGGTGCGGCCCTCTAATCAGTAGGTCACCTAGGTCATAGTCCACATTCAGTTGTGGTATTGCTAATTGTGGCAGGCTGGCGATGTGGATAGAGTCCCAGAGACAGATTGCAGTTCAAAAAATATATACTTTTATAATAAACAAGAACAAAATAAAAGGGCACAAGGACCCAAAAACAAAGGGATATTAAACACAAAAACTACAAAAATAAAGGCTTTTTCCAGGCTGGGCGATGCCTTCATTGAATTTAGAAAATTCAAAAAAAAAAATCCCACACAAACCATAACACCAACCTGACTTCATCAGCTCCATCATCTAATGAGAAGCAGAGGCTCTTTTATGTCAGGTGGTTCGGGGCGCTGGATTGATCGTTAATTAAGCTAATCAACAATAATCCAATTATGTCCCTTGGGTGGGCTGTTTCGGTGGGTGGTGGAGGGCTGGGTTGATGTCGGAGCCTCCAAGCCTTCTTTGGTTGAGGGGGCCCTGGATCTCCAAGGTAATACGTCGACAGCGGTCTGGCTCTCTCTGGTGGCGGAGGCGGCCTGGCTCCCTCTGGTGACTGAGGTGGCGACAGTGGCCTGGCTCCCTCGGCAATCCTAGGAAACAAAAAGGAGATGCCAGCAGCCCCAGGCGTTCCAAATGTGTCATCCCTGAGCGGTGCAAGGCAGGCATATTTGGGCTAGCTCTTCCCTTTGGGCCTCTCGGGAGGCGGCGCTCCTACCTCTCTGTGGGGCTCAATGACGTGCAGGGCCATCTCCCCGCGTCTACGCCAGGTTAAATTCACAAACCATGAGGGCAACATGTCCAGGTCTCCTGGGGTCTGGTGGTGTGATGAGGGTGGTGGTGCTAGAGGTGAGTGGGGGGAGGCCTTGTATTTGCCCTGGTGGATTTCGTGTAACATAGCTGAACATCTTACTGGTGCCTTGCACTTGCGTGTGGGTCCGCCTAGTGTGCCAGGTTGAGGTGAGGGACAGCCACAATGACCTTCAAGTCGGGCAGTCTGGGTCATTGCCCGTGCCAAACAGTTTGCCGGTGGCACGTCTGGGCAGGAACGCCAACGATGGTCCTCCTTCCCACAACAGGAACACCAGGGGAAGAGGCTGGCCGGGTCTTCCAGCGGTGGCTGCAGCAGCCTACATTTCTTCAGCTGCTGCCTTTCCTGCCTTTGCCACTGTCTGCTCTTAAAAAAATTGTCCCCCAAAAAAAAATAAAAAAGTAAAAAAAACTCCTGCAGTACTGCTCCAAGTCCCCTGGAGGCGCTATATCCCACTCCTGACACCAAATGTGACAGGCTAATGAGTGGATAGAGGCCCAGAGACAGACTGCAGTTCAAAAAAAATAACTATTTTATTATAAATAAAACACAAAAATAAAAGGGCACAAGGGCAAAAAAACAAAGACATTTAAACACAAATAAAGCAAACAAAAATCACAAAAATAAAGTTTCCAGGCTGGGCGATGCCTTCACTGGATTTAGAAAATTCAAAACACCAACCTGCTCCCTCAGCTCCCTCAGCTCCCTCTTCCCAAATGAGAAGTAGAGGCCTCCTTTTATGTCAGGTGGCTGGGCGCTGATTGATCGTTAATTAAATTAATCATCTAATCAACCCCAGCCACCTGAACACAATGAACCAAGGCAGGTAGGGGAATTTAACCTCATCCCTGCGTATTTCTAAAGGGCAGAGCTATGCTCTGGCACACTCATTTATAAGGAACATGAAAGAAAAACATTTATTTCATATTGACAGTGCATTATATTAACTTCACTCTTCTAGAGCGAGCCAGTCACCAATTCACTACCTACACTATTTCCCTATTATTTTGATGTGTAAGTCATTGTATAACAATAACAATTCATTTTATGAATCACCAACTATAGTGCAACATTGTAACTGTAAAAGCTTTCCCAGAAAAACAAAACAAAAAAAGCATTGTAAATAACTCTGATCGTCTAGTAACACTATTAGACCATTTTTACTTATCTTTATATCTTCAAGAACCATAAATTGCACCCATTACAATACACGCAGGTAAAACAGCAAACAAGCGGCTAAAAGAGTAGCAGGCAGGTAATAGTTCATGTGCCTAACTGAGTAGTAGAGAGCCTAACACCTGCATAGGATATCATTAACAAAGAATCTTCACGCACCGCTAGCACCTTATTTCTCTTTATATGATACTTGTTTATTTAAACTCGCCGTGTTTGTTAGTGTGTCTATCTGCTCACCGTTAAGTTATCGTTTATTTTTGTTTGTCTATTTATTTTGGCGTAAAGTGCCGTGTCCTGTGGCTTCTGTTTGTTTAAACCTTTTATTTTCAATAAACCGGCGCAAGCAAGCGTCTTCATCATTTCATCTCATCTGTCCTGTCTCTCTGTATTCATTTCCTGGTTCTGACGTCACCACTTCAGCCATCTTTGCGACAGTTACCATTGAGTGACCTTATTTGTAGACATGGAGTTAAGTTTCCACTGTTATGTGATGATACTCAGCTGTCCCTCAACTTTGGGCTATGTATCTGCTGCTAACATTTTGAATACCTGTCTTGCTGACATTAAGAATTGGATGTTTAATAACTTTTTAATGTTAAATTTAGATAAAACAGAAGTGGGTAATGTTACTGGGACTGGGACCTCAGAAAAAACAAAGATACACATTTGTTTGATGTTTTATTTAATAGACAGTGTACATATTTTAAGGCAGATGTAAAAAAAGCTTAGGTGTTATATCTGATACAGACCTCTTTTTTAAAACCAACATTTAAAATGTTACAAAACTTTTTTCCTTTTTTCATTTAAGAAACATTGTAAGACCTAGTTTCTCTCCAGGAAGGACATTAATGGAGTTGGAGATTAATGCATGCTTTTATATCCTCTAGAATTGACTATTGCAATGGTCTTTTCATTGGGACTAACCACAACATTATTTCTTACCTCCAACTTGTACAAAATGCTGTTGCTAGAATTTTAACTCGGGTCAAGAAGCGAGAGCGTATCGCCTCTGTGCTGACATCCTTGCATTGGCACCCTGTTAGTTTTAGAATAGATTTTAAAGCGTTGACTTAAAAGGCTTTAAATGGTCTCGCTGTTTGTGATAGAAATACAATGAGTTCTGGTTGTAAATCTCCTTCTCGACCTGTGAAGGTGCTAAATAAAGGAAAAGTCTGTCAATACGTTCCTGCAACAGTCTCGCTTCCATCCAGGCTGACCGAGAAGGTTGAAGGTGCCTGTCAATCGTTCCTGCAACAGTCTCGTTCCATCCAGGAACCAATCTTCCCAACCGGGGAAATTTAACTCGGGTCAGGTCAGACTGGGAGCTCTGCAACGTGAATGTTGCAGGAAGCCTGTTGCGGCAGGAGACGTGCGTATCGGCGTCGAACAGTATCAAATGGCTATATGACACCGCAGAGGTATCGATTTACAAGGTGTTCATCTGGGCCCGTCATAAAAGCTCTGACATAAACGCTTACCATCTTTTAGGACATGTCCGTTATCTTGGTCAGTATAGCGAACTGAGAGGGAAACGAGCTGCCATTTCCTTACTTGGTTTGTATATGTAAGTCTGTTTGTTTTGAGAGCTGCAATAGACAAACTGTTTATGTATGTCGGGGTTTGTTTTTGAGTGTTAGTAATTGTCTTGTTTGTTGTATCACTAGACGGCTAAAAACGTTCTGGTGCTATTGCTTTTGGACCAGCACAAGCCGGAACTGCACTGCACGAACTGTCACCAAATAACCTGTTATCACCCACCACTAGCACTACTACATGCACCAGGGACTGGTGACCGTGTTTTAGTATTGTGGGGTAGATAACGTTTATTGTTTGGGACTGTAAACCTGTTTGTTTGGCTCCAAGTATTACAGATTGTGTATTGCCGGAGTGTTTTTCTTTTGGTCACCAGACCCGGATTATAATTAAAACCTCTGTTTCCTACCGGATTACAATTGTTTGTGATTTCTTCTGCACTGCATCCCCTCTACACCTGTTCACGATCACCGGCCAAATTACCACACTCCTCCATACCTTAAAGATCTTTTGGAATCCCATGTCCCTAATCGCCCGTTCCGATCACTGGATGCTAGCTTACTGTCTATACCTATTATTCAGAAAAAAAACTTCAGGTGGTAGATCTTTAAGTTATATGGCACCTAAATTATGGAACAACTTGCCTATCACAATTAGAGAAGTCCCTTCAGCTGATGCCTTCAAATCTAGACTAAAAACCATTTGTATACCCTGGCATTTTCATATAGACGAGCTGATATTCATATGTCTCCATATTGTTCCCACTGTTGCTCTTTTTAAAACTAGATTAATATAGTATTGCTTTTAATATAGCTTTTTACCTTTTTAACATATTTTATAGTTTTGTTTTTATTCTGTTCTTTTTTACTGCTTATTCTTGTTTTTGTAATATGTATTGTTTTTATCATTGTAAAGCACTTTGTGGCTACCTGTCGTGAAAGGCGCTATATAAAAAATTAAATTGATTGCTTGTACTCAACTTAGAACAGAACTAAGAACTTAATTCTCAAGTTGTTGCAATTGACCAAATTAGTTTGTTTTTGATGTACAACTTCAATTTAAACCACTCTAGGTAAAACTATACCAATATTCTGAAGAAGGCACTAGAAATGTTTATCTAATTGACTTAGTTTCCTAAAGTTTTACCTTATTTGTTTTTACATGCAATAGTTGCCATACTATTAAAAGATTTTGAATTTATTTTGGATTATGTACTGGAATGAAACATTGTGAGCAATCTAGCAGATAACTAAAAACTTACATTCCTGATGTATTCCTTGTAATAAAGAAACATGTACAAAATATACAATACAGAATCCCTCTATTTTGACTACCAAAGAGATCTTACTAGTGAGCTTATATACATATACCACATAGTAAATTGCATGTATAAGACAAACCCTTTATCAAATACAGCGATACACACGCAATTTGCTTTGTATGTTGTTTCCAGCTCCCCTGACAAGCGAACACTAGATGTAATGTGGGCTGCATTTGAAAGTATCAGTCATGCATGAATGTTGGCGGGCTCGGAATAGCGGATACAGTGTAGCAGCAGCTGCAGTCGTCACCTGTTGGGGTGCAGGCTGTCGCAGCTGTGCCCGACCTTTAGAAAAACAAAAGCCCAGAACTTGTGCTTGGAATACCAATGCATACTAATCCAAAATAAGTGTTTCTGATGCTTGCTTGTAGAGTATGATAGATCTCGATGCCCTAAATAGAACCAGCTTCATCATTAGTCATTTAATTGTCGACTTATATATGAAGAATCTCTTGAGGTTGTAAAGGGATAGTGAAAAGGCCATGGTAAATGTTTACTTCCATTTTTGGTATGTTGTGAATACCTGTATCACTCTCTTGTGAACAGGATTTGATTTAAACAATAAGCAGTTTGTTTAGTGATGAAATGTATTTGCGGTGCAGTACAGTACCTACTGTATATGTCATAATGAAAAAATAAAGATCCACTCACTAACTTTTAATGACATACCATGAAAAGTACTAATGGAAATGTAGCCACATGAGTAGTATAGATTGAAAGATACTAGGATCACTAGGTTACTGAGTTCTTTTAATCCACATTTCAGTGCTTTTAGCTGCATTTTAGATGTCACTTTTCTTTAATGGATGCATGACTATGAGTGCCAGAATGCATGTGGCGACCTAATTCAAGCATTCAAAATTCTAAAAGGTATTGACAGTGTCGACCCAAGGGACTTTTTCAGCCTGAAAAAAAGAAACAAGGACCAGGGGTCACAAATGGAGATTAGAAAAAGGGGCATTCAGAACAGAAAATAGGAGGCACTTTTTTACACAGAGAATTGTGAGGGTCTGGAGTCAACTCCCCAGTAATGTTGTTGAAGCTGACACCCTGGGATCCTTCAAGAAGCTGCTTGATGAGATTTTGGGATCAATAAGCTACTAACAACCAAACGAGCAAGATGGGCCGAATGGCCTCCTCTCGTTTGTAAACTTTCTTATGTTCTTATGAATATGCTTGTAAGCACAGATAGGTGCTGTATAATACCAGCAGAATACGGAAACCCTAGTTTCATGCAGCAGATCTGACAGTGACCAAGCGTGTTCGAGTGTAAACATTTAGTATTTAATATTTAATAACAGAAACAACGCACTGCAATTGAAACTTGTATTTACTGAAAAATAAACAGTAACATATAATCATAAGAGCTGTCTGTGTTACATGCTGTCAGATCAGGACTTCACAAACACTGAGCAGGGGAGCTGCTGCATTGCAGAATGATGCTTCCCATGTTAAAACTGGACACAATTAGAGGTGCCATCAAAAATTCCAGACACAACATATAAAAAATATATATATACATGCTGAGTTCGCTGAAGTAATCTGCTGCATAGATTAACCACTCAGCAGAATGTGGCAACAAATAAGTGAGTACAGTCATTAAGATACTATTTTAGTTTCACTTTAGTGTCTTAACAAGTTGTTGTATTTTAAACAATTGGATTTGACTGGGGAGCCATTAGCTCCTAAGGCAACAACTGTGTTTGGAGCCCTGATTTGTAATTTAATTTTACAGAAATGTATTTTGGAGAATAAACAGGAAACAAAAGCAAAACAGGCCATGAAGCTTATTTGACCAAAAGTGTGTTACCAGTGTTATTGCAAACACTTGCACAAGCAAATGAGACAATTGTGTGATTTTTATGTTTCTTACTGAATTTATTGTATCATGATACATATCGTATCGTGAGCCTCATATCGCGCTATGTATCGTATCATTAAGACACTGCCGATACCCAGCCCTAGCTTGTGACAGGGCAGTTGTCTGCTGAGTGGGTGCATGCATTTGCTGCTGAATGACAGGCAGGAGATCAAGACTGAGGTTGAAGTTGATACGCCCTGCAGGCAAACAGGATTTATTTACATATCAACACACTGAACAGCTCACATGACACTACCAGCAATGGTAGCGCACAGAGCACATACAACACAGTATATGAAAACTTTGGTTGGATCTACAATTTCTGAACTTCTCTGCTCGGTAATAAACTAACTCCTGTTATTCTCCTGGCTGTCAGTGGTTTCAATTTGCTTCCTCACTCTTCGGTATCCAACCCTGGTTCTGGTTCTATCTCACTCGGTCACTCTCAATCTCTCACACGCACGCACGCACGCACGCACGCACGCATGCAGACAGACACACTGTGGTGAAGAGCTTGATCATGGCGGATAAGCGGTTAGAGCGGATACTGTATATGTAAGTACACAATTGTATCAGGAAGGTGTAGGGTTGAGGTTAGGATTTGGGTTATACAGTACAAAAAGATTTACTCGTTAAGTATATTGTAATTATGTCAAAAGTACACATGTATTTAAGAAACTACTATGTAAATACAGATTAATTAGAGACACTTAATATACAGTATTACCTAATGTTTTTATTTCCAAAATTTCTAGCCAAACTGGACATAAGCAGCATTCAATACCTGTAAAATTGCCTTGCCAATCCTCCCAGGGGATATACTAGACAGACAGGCACCACGATGACTTATTTCTGAATCCAGCTGTATCACTATCCTGAAAGTATAGGGCTACAAAATAAAAACTATTGTGAAACAAAGACACCGCTACAGGTGTTATTTTACATAGGTAAGTCCTTCTCATTTTTCACAAAATCATTCTTAAGACCTAAAATAGGAACAATCCTAATTATTACAAATCTTGTTTTAATTTGCTAGGTGCTGATTTCCCATGTGCAATGAAAAGTTCTGTCGTCATTTAGATCTAAAAGCAGGTGCCCTGTGCTGTTAATATTGATGTATGTCGATTCCTTTGTGAAGGATATTAAATCAGTATTTAATCACGAATGTTAGTTAACCTTGACTAAGATATGCCAATTGATGTAAGGCAAAGGCAAGATTAAAAAATCCACTCTAAATAGCACCTGAAAAGACTACTACAGGTAAGTATGGGATTGCAGGGGAGCAATGTCTAATGGTTAAGTACTGAAATAAACCTGATTGCCCTTACTGGAGTACATCTCCAAGTTTGATCCAAAACATAATTCACTAGACGTCATTGTGAAAGAGAAAAAAATGAATCTTAGCTATAAATCTCCCTCCCGACCTGTGAGAATGCTGTGTAAAGGGAACAGAGTGCCCTGGACTTGATGATCTGACAGTTCATTCCAAGAGAAAGGTGGAAGTCAACCATCTAGAAAGGGGATGGAACACCAAGTCATCGCCCCAGAAAGGATGCGATGTGGCAACTGCGAATTAGAGGAGAAACAGTTGCACTTGCTAACCAAGGGGGTATGGTTAAGGTTGAACCAAAAAACTGTAAGAACTGTAAAATAATCGTCAGTGCTTTGTTTGTTTGTCGTATCTAATTATACTTGTTTGTTCTTGTTAAATAGCTAACACGATTCAGAGTTGTTGCTTAATGCCAGCACCAAACCTGGATGTGCACAAATAAATTATATTGTAACTAGCACTTTAGCACTCACTCTGGACTTATGATTGTTTGTATGTCTTTGTGTGTGATCTACTGTGTTTATTGTTTCAAACTGTGTTTATTCTTTTGGGACTGTAACCCATTTTTTCCCTTGTTTATGTAACATTGGGTTTCAAACTTTGTGGTGAAAACCAGTTGGTTTGACAACAGCAGAAAAATGGGCAACAATTGGGATTATTCTTTGTGGTCGCCAGATTATAAATAAACATTTCTATTTGGATTGTGAACTTTGTTGTCTGTCTTCTGTTTCATAGTCATATCACCTCTACACCTGCACACTGCAAACCACTTTGCCACAATAATAAAATTCTTTTTTGGGGAAAATTAAAATCTTCTAGCATAGCATTCTAAAACTGTGCAGCATTTTATTTTCTTCTAAAGAACAGATAAGTTGAGTTGTTTGACTCTGCAGCTGTTTGGTGCAGATAAAGGAAACTTCTTTATTAATTTCTAAGTCATTGTCATTACAATCATAATAACATTATAAAGATAAGCTCCGTATGAGTTTCATTTCAGCCACACCTGTTGGGATCCAGTTTCTGCCTTAATGTTCCCCACTTTATAGAACAACACAAACTTCAAAAGGAAGAAGCGAGGCGGGTTTGTGAGTCATGTGTCACACCAGAAGGAACATCTCAGAGTAAAGAAGCAAAGACTTGACACACACAATTGTCTTCTGAAGGTGTGACTATAAACTGAGCCCTCCAAACAAATGAAAGTAATTAGCTGTCATTGTAATGCATTGAACTAGGACTGATCTGCGATTATACAATTTAACCCTAATGCAAGTTTCTTCTTTGAACATACTGATCGTTTTTTGGTTTTTCTTTAATTAAAATAAATAACATGCAGCCAAGTGGTGCATCCAGTAAAAGTTGTAAAAAATTACGGATTGGTAGGAACACGTTTCAGAGGACGCATGTTTCAGCCTCCGTTTCCCAAGTTGCCAGGGGTTTACAGCAGTGAACTAGGATAAAACAATAATTGGGCATTCCAAACTGGGGAGAAACCCAAGGTAAAAGTCATTGCCGACAACTACATTTATAAAAAGAATAATAAAAAATATAAAAATAATAATAATACATAATCTTTAACTAAGCTACTTGTTAGTGTTTTCAATACCCTGCCTTAGCTCTGTGTGAAGACTATTTTGAAATGCTGGCAATCCTGTGGGTCCCAGGAAAGCACGTGATTGCACCGCTTTAAACCAAGCAGCACCTATTACCAGTGGCTAACGGCATGAGCTGCAGTGCCTTTTCTCATATTACACATGCCTAGAAGTTACTGCTTCTTCTAACTCAGTATTAACCTATGTGGTGCAGCCCGCTTATTTGTACAACACCTGTTCTTTTTGGAATGCTGCTCAGGAGCCTTGTGATGAGAGAGTGTGTGTTTGGGGCTGGTGTGTGCATAAGTGCACGTGGGTGAGTGTATGTGTTTGCATGTACCCTAATGTGTGTACAGATGTGTCAGAATTGGATAGGTTAAGTCTTATCTCCTTACATGTACAGCATTATAATAAGTGTCAGGAATCTGAATGTACAGCAGTTAGGTATGAATATATTAAATTTATTTTCATGCCACATTCTTATATTACTATAATACTGGGACTGGTTATACCTCAGTAGATCACTGGCAGCACATTTCGTTATCAAATCTTTATACAAGGTGGCTGATATTCATATCTGCTATAGAAATCAACCTGGGCTGATTTATATTGGATTTAAAACTGAACAAGAACAATAGGAGATACCAGGACTAATACTCAAACAGCAGAAAACCCTGTTAAACTGCTTTTTTCTGGTTCTATTGCAATGAGCCTCCTGCTGCCAATCCCACTCTTACAAAGGAGTCCTATGGACGACAGTATTCCTATATTATTTATTTAATTATTTAATAAGGCCCTGTGTGTCTCAGTTATTGTAAACCCAACACAACTGCAGTAGATGTTCTTTTCCTTTTGACACATCACCGTACTGCTGGTCACCATAGATCCCCCAGCCTAGTCTGTAGATGTTTTGGTCAACCCCTTGTTTTGATGACCTGCATGCCTGAAGAACATGATAAGGCTGCATTTTAACAATCTCAGAGATGCACTCAGCCACTTCCAAGGAGCGAGTGTTTACAGAGCGTGCTGCAATCTGTTGGCCTCCTCACATTTCAATAGTCGTGGTTAATAAAGTCTGGCGCTCCTCTCAGTCGCCGCATATAGGGCTCTCTTTCATGCACTGAGATGTGCAATGGGAAACAGCTTAGTTGAGGCTTGTTTTAGATCTTTGTGCAGAGCTACAAGTCACACTGACTGAGAGTTACTCATTATTGTGTGTTTTTTACTCTGCACCCTCTCAATGAATGCCTGCATTCACACTGTTAGCAGTGCTAGTGTCACACAGGGTGCAGCTAATGGCCTGGAAATCCCCTACGTGGGGTATGCCACGCTTACTTCCAGATTGGAGGAGTGACGCTTCCTAGCCATTGGATAGTCATAGTGAAAGTTGGGTGCAAAGGAAGACCTGGTCTGCCGATTCTTGGCATGAATGTGATAGGAACCTGCTGGGAAGCAATTCTGACTTTCTCTCCTCTCATCAGTACACCAGCCAAAATTTGTGGAGGTTGGCTTTTGGAGCCTATCGAGCGATGAGGACTATAATGCACAGAGTGGAAGGGCATGCTGCGACCAGCCGGTCGGTGGCACAGAGTGAGTGCTTGTTGTGGGCATGAGTGCCCCCCGGATTCCAAAGGAAAGAGTATTGTGGGCTAGTGACTGACTCTCTTTTAGAATATTTGGATCATGTGACTGTCTTTTTTGCAGATTTGGAGACACATTTGCGAGACCTGGAGTGCATATTGAGCAAATTGTGGCAGTACAGCAAAGATCTCTATGGGAAGAATAACAAGTTCGTTCTGGACACCTAGGGGGCCGAGAAAACCTTATCCATTTGGGCCACAGTTTCTTTTGGCCCAGGATGAGACCATAAGTGTTGCCCTGGTTGGCTGCCTGTGAACACTTTGTAAAGAGAAAAGCAAGACCTGGAGTCCATTGTGACTCGGGTACCATTAGAAATCATTGCTATGGATTTTCTCACCTTAGGTCGAACATTTAGAACATTTTAGTTGTAACTGATTTATTTTCTAGGTTGTTATGAGCCATCCCTACGAGGAACCAGACAGCCCATACTACAGCACAGGCTTTGTGGAATTATGTTATGCAACCTTTTGGTTGTCCGGAACGCTTTCATTCTGATCAGGGGGTAAACTTCTAATCTTTGCTCATGCAGGAATTATGTTCGTATTATGGTTGTAAAAAGAACCGAACCTCCGTTTACCACCCCCAGGGTAACGGGACCAGTTCACGGTTCACCCTGACCCTCTTGGACCGCTTGGCAACTCTGGAATTGGAGAAACAGTCAAGGTGGGTGGAGTACTTACCTGAATTGACCCACGCTTATAATAATTCAGTGCATGCTTTGACTGAGTATGCCCCATTCTTTTTAATGTTTGGGAGGCATGCCTGATTGCCCCTGGAGCTAACTATGGGAACCTTGGTAGTGGGTGAAGAGGTGTCCCCAGATAAATGTGTACAGAGACATAACAAACATTTAATTTATACTTTTGGCAAAGCAGGGGAGCAGATGGGGAAGGCAACAGAGCATGACAAACGGCGCTTTGATAAGACTGCCAAAAATTTGCCACTGTTAGCTGGAGAGCGGATGCTCATTCAGACTAGCCAATGGTATGGGTGGGGCAAGCTGGCTGACAAGTGGGAGTCCCAGCCATGTGTAGTAGTGGCCCAAACTAGTCCTATGGCCCTAAACTACAAAGTACGACCATAGGGCAAAGACGGCCCGAGTCATACACCGAAAACATCTTCGGACGTGCACATTGGCTCTTATTTATTCCCTGCCATGACCCCCTTAGCCTACCAACAATCCATGGGCCTAAGCCTGAGCCACTTCCGCAAGTCTGGGGGTTTGTATAACAACCTCAACCCATAGAAATAGAGGTGGGAACTGCAGAAGAACCTCGGGAGAGTTCTCCAAAGGTACAGGGATTACCACTACTATTCGTAATCCCTTGGAAGAATAGCCCTATGTTAGGCGTTGGTTCCCGGGATGTGCTCCATTAAGGCAGGGGAGTGTGTCACACGGATGACCAAATACGTGATGCTTTGGTTTGCAGCACATGGTAGACTGTATAAATGAACGAGTGCCAGGTGTCCCATGTTAAAAAACAAAAACAAAAACAAACTACAACATCTCTTATTACTACAACATCTCAAAAGGCTCTGCAAGTGTCTGTGATATTCTTTGAGTGCTGAATGCAGAAGCAGCTATCTTCTTTGTTTTTGTCTGTGTTATCTCTGTGTTGTACAGTTTTTCCATTCCGTCAAGCCCAGGTCTCTAGTCGTTTTTTTCTCCGGGAAAAGCTTTCAATGGCTGAGTGAGGCCAATAGGGGGCGTGTCTGAGCAATACACATAGTCCCTGCACCTCAGACATAAACAAACAAGATAGCTGCTTCCGCATCCAGTGCTCAAAGAATATCACAGACATTTGCAGAGCTTTTTGAGATGTTATAGTAATTAAACAATGACTTGGATAGCATTATCGAGGAGTTTGGTGATAACAAGAGTGATCAAGAGATGATTTATCAGTATGCACTACTATGAAGAGATATGTGATAAAAATAAGGAGTGGGGCAGGGCTGGAGATGCAGTATTGAGTGTCCTGTTGATATGCAGTGCCTTTTAAACCTATTTTACTGTGAAAAGAAACTTTTAAACAGCACTCTCAAACAGTACTTGTGAAAATAAATTGGAGCTAATGCACCTGAATAAATGGACGACAAAAATGTAACTTTCTGCATTCATTTTATTTTTACTTCTTTTAAACTGTTTTTTAAATATTCTATTTAATATGTAGCAGTGAGTGTGACATGCCTGGAGACCTTTATACAAATGTATCGGGTTGTGTAAATGCAAATGTTTTTTGTAATGTACTGTACAGTGCTTTGTGATACTGTGTATGAACAGCGCTATATAAATGTAATAAATAAATAAATATGTAATAAACTGTACCATTAATGTTATGGGTCAAATATATGAAAACAGTATACACAGTACAAACCATCGTAAATTGAGGCTGTGCTTATTTTATTTTGCCAGTATTGCACGTACAGTTGTAATTTATCTATTAGAATACGTAAAAACGTAAGAACATAAGAAAGTTTACAAATGAGAGGAAGCCATTCGGCCCATCTTGCTCGTTTGGTTGTCAGTAGCTTATTGATCCCAGAATCTCATCAAGCAGCTTCTTGAAGAATCCCAGGGTGTCAGCTTCAACAACATTACTGGGGAGTTGATTCCAGACCCTCATAATTCTCTATGTAAAAAAGTGCCTCCTATTTTCTGTTCTGAATGCCCCTTTGTCTAATCTCCATTTGTGACCCCTGGTCCTTGTTTCTTTTTTCAGGCTGAAAGTGTCCCTTGGGTTGACACTGTCAATACCTTTTAGAATTTTGAATGCTTGAATTAGGTCGCCACGTAGTCTTCTTTGTTCAAGACTGAACAGATTCAATTCTTTTAGCCTGTCTGCATATACCATGCCTTTTAAGCCCGGAATAATTCTGGTAGCTCTTCTTTGCACCCTTTCTAGAGCAGCAATATCTTTTTTATAGCGAGGTGACCAGAACTGAACACAATATTCAAGATGAGGTCTTACTAATGCATTGTACAGTTTTAACATTACTTCCCTTGATTTAAATTCAACACTTTTCACAATGTATCCGAGCATCTTGTTAGCCTTTTTTATAGCTTCCCCACATTGTCTAGATGAAGACATTTCTGAGTCAACAAAAACTCCTAGGTCTTTTTCATAGATTCCTTCTCCAATTTCAATATCTCCCATATGATATTTATAATGTACATTTTTATTTCCTGCGTGCAGTACCTTACACTTTTCTCTATTAAATGCCATTTGCCATGTGTCTGCCCAGTTTTGAATCTTGTCTAGATCATTTTGAATGACCTTTGCTGCTGCAACAGTGTTTGCCACTCCTCCTATTTTTGTGTCGTCTGCAAATTTAACAAGTTTGCTTACTATAGCAGAATCTAAATCATTAATGTAGATTAGGAATAGCAGAGGACCTAATACTGATCCCTGTGGTACACCACTGGTTACCACACTCCATTCTGAGTTTTTTTCTCTAATCAGTACTTTTTGTTTTCTACATGTTAACCACTCCCTAATCCACGTACATGTGTTTCCTTGAATCCCAACTGCAGTCAGTTTGAGAGTTAATCTTTTGTGCGGGACTTTGTCAAAAGCTTTCTGGAAATCTAAATAAACCATGTCATATGCTTTGCAATTATCCATTATGGATGTTGCATCCTCAAAAAAATCAAGCAAGTTAGTTAGGAAATCAAGCAAGTTAGTTAGGGGATCAAGCAAGTTAGTTAGGGTAGTGGGTGGAACAAAGTTAGTGCTGCATTGTTTTGATGTTATTTGTTAAAATCTAGTTTTCAGCATTGGAGGTAAAATAGTAGAAATGGACGACAAAGCAAAAAAAAAGAAAAGTATATTTTGATGATTGATCGTGTCAAGATAGTACATGCAGCTTGAGGTAATTGCTTTGCACATCTTAATGTGTCTTTGGAGAAATTACGATCGATTGCTATTTAGCTTCAGAATCACACATTAAACAAACGGCTACTACAGAGGCTGCTGAACGGAATGTAAAATAAACGGCCTTCAGAAAAGTATTAGTTAAATCAGTACTAAAACGATCTAGCACAGCCACCTCGCTTCAACCTGCTGCTTACTTTTTCGCAGATGTAATTTTAGACCTGAATAACCAGGTTTTCTTTGTTTTGGCTCGTAACTAATAAATTATTGGATGGGACAAATAACATGACAATGAATGTAATGCATATTGCCTTTGTTAAAGTATGCCAGATGCCCTTGGGTAACCGAGTTTTAGACAGTTTTTAATCGATTTCCACATCGGTATAACTTGGCAAAGCTTTGCCTTACACTTTCAACCAATTCAGTGGATGCAGGCATGCAGTCTCAATGTTGGGCAAGTCCACACCAGACGGAGAATGTCGGCAGCAACTACTGGAGGATGTTGCATGCTTGCCTTTAACAAATGACAGCACTCTGTTTTAGTAAGGAAGCAAGTAACAATGTTTTTAGGCTTTATAGTGTTCTGAAATACTGTCTACTTAGGTTTATTTAATGTTTAAACAGTTCCGTGAAATGTCTGCGAAATCCTAATTTTAAATTCCACAACCTACCTGTGAAAAATATGTAAATTTACAGTGATTTAAGTAAACCCCTACTTATAATGGACTAAAAGGGACAATGGAAATCAATATTTTATTCTTCTCTGTTTACTTAATGGAGCTAAGTCTAGTGGATGCCCAGTAAATTTCATCAGTTGGAATCACTTCCACAATCGCAGGAACTGGGTGGGACAGCTGGTCCATTCAAATTTTCATGGTAGGGTCAGGAGTGCTGCAATCCTGACCAACAAATCCATTCAATTTGTTCCCTCACAAACTATTGCAGACCCAAAAGGTCGTTACTTTATTGTAAGTGGTAAACTTTCTAACACCCCATTGATCCTGGCGAATGTGTATGCACCGAACTGGGATGATTTTCTAAAGAAGATTTTCTCTCTTTTGCCCGATATAAGTACCCTTCTTCTCCTTCTAGGGGGAGATTTTAACTGTGCCCTAAATCCAAATTTAGATCCCTCCTCCACTAATTCGAGTCCCACATCTAAATCAGCATTAACTAGTCGAACATTTTTAGATGCTTACAAAGTTTCAGACGTATGGTGCTTTCTGTTTCCCACTTCAACAGTAAACTATTTTTTTTCCCTATGTACACCACACTTTTTCTCGAATTTACTACTTTTTTATAGATAACAAATTATTACCTTCTGTTCGGTCCTGTGCCTACCAGGGTATAGTGATTTATGACCATACCCCTGTGATTATGGAACTGATGTTTTCTGACAAAGCTCCATCTCGGTGGCATTTTGACCCATTGTTACCATCATAAAAGGATTTTGTTAGTTTTCTTTCCAACCATATAACTTCAGTGATCTCGTCTGCCACACTATGGGAGGCCCTAAAGGCATACCTCCATGGCCAAATTATTTCCTATAGTGATAAAATTAAAAAGCAGCATATCAATCATGTCATCGAATTAACAGACCTTATTCTGCAGGTTGATGAGCAATATGCTGTTTCCCCAACTTCTGATCTTTGCAAAAATTGATTCAGCTTCCTCTCTACAAAGCAAGCAGAGCAGATCCTGACTAAATCATGCTACAATGTCTATGAACATGGTGACAAAGCCGGTAAACTTTTGGCCCATCAATCAGTCCGCAGCTTCCTGAACTATCAGTGAAATTCGTACTGAATCAGGCACACTTACTGATGATCAACAGGAGATCAACAATCAGTTTAAAAATGTTCACTCGTATTTGTAGACTTCTGATTCTCCCAAGGATGATACTCTAATTAATGCTGTTTTTGAAAATGTAACCATCCCCAATTTTGATCCACAGTCAAAGGCTAGCTTGGAAGAACCATTCACCAATGATGGAGTTGCTTCATCATCGGGGAGCAAAGTAGTAAATCCCAGGGCCCAGACAGGTTTTCCCATAAAATTGTATAAAAAAAAATCAGTTCTCTCCCTTAATAAGCTCTGTTTGCTAATTCAGTTGTACCTCCTACACTGTATAACACTTTAATGTCACTCATTAATGCAGGTGTTAGAGCACTTGCCAAGGCTTTACCTCGACGCATCAAATCGGTTCTCCCCTCTATAATCTCTCAGACCAAACCGGCCTTGTTCAGGGTTGTGACAGGGTAGCCGTGTGGTGACGCCAGGCCAAACAAAGGCAAAATACTGCAGTGCAAAGGGGTTGCGGCGCTGTGTATTTTCAAACAGAAATAAAATAAAAAGGTTGAAATAAAAACACACTGCTCACAGAGCAAAATAAAAGTTTTAAATAAAAAAAAAACAGAAACACAAAACAAATAGGTCAGGCTGGACAAATTGCTGTCACTGTTCCTATTCTTTTAGATTCACTTTGTTTCCCCCTTACTCGCTCTCGTTCCCTCCTCTGAACACCCACCCTAAACTGAGAGCAATGCCAGTTTATATACCATGGCTGAGGGGTTTAGACTCCCAAAATTGATCCATAAACATCTTAATTTTTCGTCGTCTATATATATATATATATATATATATATATATATATCTTATATACTATATATAAATTATTTCAACCCTTAATTGTTATTTTATTTGAAATCAAATTGTGTTTTGAATGATAATAATATTGACCTTTTTAGATTCGTCATATTAAGTCAATTAAACACAAATTAATATATATTCATCATAAAAACAGTGAAATCTCTGTGACATCTAAAGCCCCCATCTGGCTCATTCTTCTTCTACCACTGCGGTCTGTGCTGAATTGCTCTTGAGAGTGAGAGAGTGAGAGCTTATTACGCTCAAACTTTATTGTCGGTGCTTAATACGTCATTTGTGGTTCTTTGGGAGTAGAAGGGAATGCCTTCGGACAGATGTAGTCCTCAAACACTCACAAACAAATACAAATGATTTAATTATTTTAAAATATATATATATAATATATAATATAAATATATATATATATATATATATATTATTTTTTTTTTTTTTTTTTTTTACATACGCTGTATACTCTTTCTTTTGTTCGCTGGTAACAAGAACCAAAGTTCAGTCGGGACGATTAAGATATGTTGACGACATGGTCTTTTCTTTTTATTTATTTGGATTGGGAGACTCAAAACTGACCTCTGATATATGATATATATATATATATATATATATAGATATATAAATATATATATATATATATATATATATATATATATATATATATATATATATAGAGAGAGAGAGAGAGAGAGAGAGAGAGAGAGAGAGAGAGCTTGATTACACCGTGTAACAATTTTTTTTTTTTTTTTTTTTTTGTGGTTCCTGGGTAATAAGTGTTATTTCCTAATTGCTTATGCCTCAAAAGTATAGGAAATGGCTATTATTCCCCAGAAACTTTGCTTTTGTGAGCAGGTCAGTGATATTTTGAAATTTACCTATTTTTCCAGAACATTCCAGATAGATTCAGTGCTGAGTAAACTTGGAGTAACTTCTAGAACTTTCCAGTAATATAAATAGTAGTATAAATACAGGGGCCTTAAGCCCACCAGTTCAGTTTAGTTCCAGCTGCCTAAGTGGATACATATCTGCATTTTTCTGAGATGGCATCAAGAGGCTGCAATGGTGACATTCCTGATGGGTCTCCAAGGCGGTTTTACCAAGTTTCCCTGCTACCTTTGCCTTTGGGACAGCAGGGACACCAAGGCGCACTACCACAGGCGGGACTGGCCACAGCGGACCGAGTTCTCTGTGGGGAGGAACAACGTCAAGTGGGAGCCACTGATGGACCACCGGAAGGTGCTGATGCCACCACTGCACATCAAACTGGGCCTTATGAAACAATTTGTCAGAGCTCTAGATAAGGAGTCGGCAACCTTCAAGTACCTTCAAGACTTCTTTTCTAAGCTGTCTGAGGCAAAGGTCAAAGTCGGTGTCTTCGTCGGACCACAGATAAAGAAGATCCTGGAGTGCAATGAATTCCCCAAGAAGCTCACTAAAGGAGAAAGTGGCTTGGAACAGCTTTGTCGCAGTGGTTCGGGGCTTCCTGGGCAATCACAAGGCCAAAAACTATGTGAAGCTGGTTGAGACTCTGGTGAAGACCTACAGCACAATGGGCTGTAGGATGTCCCTCAAAGTCCATATCCTTGATGCTCATCTTGATAAATTCAAGGAGAACATGGGAGCGTACTCGGAGGAGCAAGGCGAGCGCTTCCACCAGGATATACTGGACTTTGAACGCCGCTACCAAGGACAGTATAACAAGAACATGATGGGAGACTACATTTGGGGCTGATTCGTGAAAGTGATTTACAGTACAATCGTAAATCTTGAAAAACTACTCACTTCTAAATCTTTTGTAGTCATTTTTGTATTACTTTAGTATAAATACATGTTAATTTGAATTCATATGTTGTTTTTTCTGACTTTATGTGAACAAAAAGACCGTTTTCTCATTGGAAATAGGTAAATTTCAAAATATCACTGTCCTGGTCACAAAAGCAAAGTTTGTGGGGAATAATAGCCATTTCCTATACTTTTGAGGCATAAGCAATTAGGAAATAACACTTACTACCCAGGAACAAAAATTGTATAACATTGGGTTATTATTACAAATACCACGCTACAGTAATTATTCTATTACCCATCGGCCACAATCTGCACGAGTTTATTAATTACTACTGGCAGAGTAGTGCCATACAGTGTTTCAGCTGCAGAATTGTAGAAATGAATCAATACAATATAGCGGACAATTTAGTCTGGGCTTTGTAATAAAATCAAAGTCATTGTGAAATAACTTATTATAACCCTGTTGAGTGATTGAAACACTGATGAAAGTCATTCTACACATGATATATTATTATCATTTACACTACATTTCTCAGGCAGAACGACTGTGCCACTCTGAATGTGACAATCGGGTCTGATGCTATACAAAAGCCAGCGACTGTTGCATTTTACAACGCAACGAAGTACGGTGTGGATATACTGGATCAAATGGCACGGCTGTATTCTGTCAAAGGTGGTACTCGCAGGTGGCCTGTGGCTGGTTTTTATAATGTTTTGGACCTGGCAGCCAACAACGCATTGGTTTTTTACAAGGACTGCACTGGCAACACTCAGAGGGACTTAATTTTGCACCTAGCACTGGAGCTACGGCAGAAACATTTTCATAAGAGACACAAAAGCCGGCTGGCAAATGCTTCTGAACCTTCAGACAGCCCACTGGCACACAGAATAAAAGACAATGCCAGGTTGCTCCATGCAATTAAAACAGAACTTTTGATGTCTGCGCCCGTTGTGAAAAGGCAGTCTGTGGCAATGCACTGGTACAGTTGAGAAGCGTGTTTTCTGCGTAGATTGTACTTGGACAGAAACTGTAATAGAACAGACAGACAGAGCCTTTTAACTCTGTTTCACTCAAAGCACTTTCTTGTTGCATAAGTTATGTTATATGTTTTATGTTATTTTTATAACTAGTTATTTATGTGTTAGAATGTTATATGTGCATACAGCTTTCTACACCTGTTTACACAGAAGTTTATTGCATAAAGTTTATTTTATTATTTTTCATGTTGATGTATTTGTCCTCTATAATAAGATAAGTTATTAAAAATAAGAACAATGTTTAATTTTCATGTGTTTGTTTTTAAAAATCTTGTGTTAATGTGTGGCTGTCGGCTATTGCGTTGTTAAACTAGCCGGCAGTCACACACATTAATAAACTTGTGCAGATTGTGACTGAGGGGTAATAGAATAATTACGAACTAGTTAATCCCCTCGGCCACAGTATTTAAGCCTGCAGTTCTCCCTGCTCTAGGAGGGTGTTCAAGAGCAACTTATGATCCATGAAGGCTACTGCCAAGCCGGACCTGTATTATTTTGTGTTTGTGATTTGTTTTATTTAAACCTTTATTTTCGCTCTGAGCAGTGTTTATGTTTGTTCGAATATTGTATTTATTTTTGTTGTATTTAAAATAACGCTGCGTCATTTTGAACTGCAGTTACCTGGGTGTGTGTGCTTCCTCAGTCTGGCCTGACGTTGCCGCAATGCCATTACCTGTCATACGATATTATACATTTTTATTTTTTATTTATTTATTTATTTATTTGTAGTACCTTAGTGTATTTCGCGGGGCTGGAGCCGGGACTCCTCCCCTGAGTCATCCTGCTAAAATATTTGCCCTAATTTTCATCTTGCTTTTCAATTTGCAGTTACCACGCAGACTTGCAGACACAATCTTAAAACAGATTTTTTCAATCGGTATGAAATGACTACTCATCCGAAGAAGCTTTAATTTCCATTTGACTCAGATGAAGAAATTCTCTCTCTTGCTTATCCAACTTATCAATTTTTCTTCATCTTGCTCAACGCATTAAAGGATGATTTTCCAGCGCAACTTTTTCTATTTTTTTTTTTTTTTTTTACAGTGACAAACTTGTGAAAGCCTATTCAAAAAGGATTGGCCATTGAAGCAGACTGCAATAGTGCTGTTTTATTTGTTTCATATTGCAATTCCATATCGGATGAGTCTGTCTGTCCTCCTCAAAAGACTCGGCAGCCAACTCATTCATTCTCTATCCACCTCCATTCCTATAGGCAGCCATTGCACCCTGATCAGTAGAGCGCTTGCTTCAGCCACGCCCACACCTGTTTTAAAGCAGTCAATCTTGACTTCAGTGACCGCCTCTACTTCAAGGTCCTCTACTGTTTCAGTAGTTAATTTCACTCCCTCACTTGCAACTGAGATGCAGTAGTATTGATGGTAAATACGTTAATTTGGTTTCGATTCTTATTACAATCTCAGAATTTCTGACTGGAGAGACTTTTACTGTAAAATCTCGGGATCTTCTGTAGTGTAAAAAAAACAAAAAAAAACAAACAAACTTACTGTTGGAGAATTGTGCTTATTTTTTATGTGTTTTATTTTTTAACATTGATGATCTCTTGGTCAGATATGGCAATGCCACTTTTATGAGTATCATAAAGCTTTTTCAGCCAAAGCAGCTCCTTGGTTAGCATTTGACAATACACTGATTACTGATCTCAGCCCGATCATGATCTTTAATAGATTCTTCAATAGTCTCTGTGCTAAAGCTTACGGTTTGTGCTTCTACCGACCTTTCTACCTCTGATGAGGAGACTGAAGAGGAGGCTGCTTTTGGACACAGCCTCAAATTATCTCCCCTGCTCTCTGCAACATTTTTATAAATTATTATTATTATTTTTTTTTAAGGAATTGTGTGTCTGCAGTTTCTCCTACTCATTCTTCAGCTCTGTCTGCTTTTTTCAACAAACAAAGGTTCTCATGGAAGACTCTGGCAGTGTGCCCGTCCATGTGCATATTTATGTTTATATGTTGAGTGTTGTGTGTTAATGTTGGTGTATAGTCATTGGTACATGGGTGTGGCAGAGCAAAGCTCTGCCCTTTAAATTGGCAGAGATGGGGTTAACTTCCCCTACCTGCCTGGGTTTATTATGTTCAGGTGGCTGGGGTTGATTAGTTGATTAGGTTGATTAACGATCAATCAGCGCCCAGCCACCTGATATAAAAGGAGGCCTCTGCTTCTCATTTGGAGAGAGGGAGCTGAGGAAGCAGGCTGGTTTTTTTTTGGTTGTTTGGAGAGCTTGAATCCAGTGAAGGCATTGCCCAGCCTGGAGATTGTTATTTTTGTAAATTTTGCTTTTTGTCTTTCTTTGTGTTTAAATTGTTTTGTTTTGGCCCTTGTGCCCTTTCATTTTGTGTTTATTTATAATAAAATAGTTATTTTTTTGAACTGCAGTCTGTCTCTGGGCCTCTATCCACTCGCCAGCCTGCCACAATGGGATATAAATGGGGCTGTGTATCACAAGTGATTTAAAATGCATATTTGTATTTAGGCACAAGAATTGCACAGCACTTCACATTTAGGTAAAATGTAATAATATGTGAGCACGGGAAATTACACTAAATTAATTCACGTGCAGTTGTACCGAGACTCCAATTGAATGATTGACTAGCAATCAAGTCTCGGTACAGCTGCATAAAAGCAGTATGTTTCCATTCACTCGGGGTTGTGTGTTCGTAAGTGGAGAACGGGTGAGAGAGAGAGGAGAATTAATTTGAATATAGCAATTGCTACAGCGTGTTGGAAGCACCAGCACTGTACTTGTTTGTCTGTTCATCGACTGTTTGTTTATTGTTTTGTCATTTTATTCGTCTGTTTATTTTGGCATCAAGTGCCGTGTGCTGTTTCGTATAATTCTATTTTTGCAATAAACCGGCGCAAGCAAGCGCATTTACTATTTCACCCATCCTGTCTGTGTATTTTCCTGGTTCTGACATCACCACTCAGCCAGACTGCCATATATGGTATCCTGTGTGGGATAAACCATAGCCACAAAGTCAAAAAGAAAATGTCAGAAGACGCCGTCAGGCTGAAGGACTGGATCCAGGAGAATGCCGGGCTGGAGGCCCAGTCCATGCTCATTGCCATCTGGGTCCTGTGGCTGATTGAAAGGGAGCAATGGGAGACCTGGGAGTGAGAGCACACACCCAAAATCCTGGAGTAAGGTGTGGAGTTAGTCCTCTGCTAACTGGAAGAAGTGATAAAGGGAACTGCAGCTCAGGTAGCAGGGTCTCCAGAGAGAAGTCATGGGCCGGTCTGGAGTCCGATTGAGGGAGGCCACCCAGACTAATGATGGATTTCCCGGGGAAGCCTTCCCACCTCCACCAGCAGAAGGAGAATGCCTACTGTCCCCATCTCCACCAGCAGAGGAAGAATGCCTGCTGTCCCCATCTCCGCAAGCAAAGAAAGAATGCTTGCTGTCCTCATCTTCACCAACAAAGGAAGAATGCCTGCTGGTTTTGCCTCCAGAGCCAGAGGGAGAGGTCCCACTGCTGTCTCCAGAGCGAGAGGGCGAGCCGCGCCAGTCCCCGGCAAGTGAGGGCAAGTCGCACCAGTCCCCGGCAAGTGACGGAGAGCCGCACCAGTCCCTTGCAAGTGAGGGAGAGCCGCAACAGGGGGAGACAACCTGCTGCTCCCCCCTTCGTCACCAGGAGACTACACGTTGCTCCTCCCCTTCATCGCCAGGAGACTACACGCTGCTCCAGCCTTCGTGGCCAGGAGACTACATGCTGCTCCTATATCCACCGCTTCCACCGCGAGGAGCAGAGCAGCAGGAGCTGTCTCTACCTCCACCAGACTACACGCTGCTCCCACCTCCACCGCTTCCACCATCAGGAGCAGAGCAGCAGGAGCTGCCTCTGCCTCCGCCACCTCCATCAGCAGAGGGTGAATACCTGCTGGTTCTGCCTCCACCACTATGGGAGGACCTGCAGCTGTGATTACCATCACCCGGGGATGCCTTCACGTCACCGCCCGGAGACGCCTGCCTCACTTCACCCAAGGATGCCTGCTCTGCATCGGCTGGGGTGGCCTGCTGCTCTGTATCGCCTGGGATTACCTGCGTCTCTGCATCGCCGCATCCTGTGCTGTGCAAGCGGTTGCAGGGAAAAGAAAACCCAAGACAGCGTTGTTCTCATTTCCAGCAAATGAAGGGATCTACCCACAAGTATAGCAGCACTGTGTTATTTCAATATACGTCTCGAGTCTTAGATACAGCTCCAGCTGATTATCCGAGTAGTCAAGGGACACCCCTATTCTGTTAGCAAGTCACAAGCACTTTGTCTTTTTTCTAGTAGTCTCTTATGCAGGCCTGGCTTCTGACTCATGAAATTACATTTATGTAACACTTTTTATACATAAGTACAGTACATAGCAGAAAAAAGAACAAACCACAATGCATTTGTATAGCATGTCACACAGTCAGACCATTCAAATAACAGAATACTCATAATACAAAAGCAGCAACTTTTAAGTTACATTAAAACCCACTAAGATAAGAAAGCCATTTCGTAAAAATGCATTTTTAGTCTTGACTTGAAAACTGTAATGGTCAAAGCTTCCCTGACAAATGAAGGCAGAGCATTCCATAATTTTGGAGCTCTACAAGAAAAAGCCCTACCTCCCGTGTTGCTTTTGTTTTCCCTAGGAATAACCAGAAGCCTCACATCTTGTGATCTCAGAGTGCAATTTGGAAGATACAGAGTCAGTAACTCCTGCAGATAACTAGGTGCTAAGTTTAAGTTTTGATGAGAGACTGCAAAGGTCGAGGTCATAATCCCACATTTCCTTTCAGTTATAGCATAACTAGCATAACCTCTATTTTATCTGAATTCAACATTAATATTAGCAAGTAGCTAATAATACCCAGACAGAAGAAATTCCTGGCTTTAGGAACAAATATAGCTGAGTAGTGGATAACTCTGTGTCTGTGGATAATGTCACCTAATGGTAGCATATATAATGAAAACAACAAGGGACCTAGAATCAAGCCCTGTGGAACACCACAGACAATTTCCAATAATACCGATTATACCTCCCCAATAGAGACAAACTGAAACATATCAGGAAGATAAGATTTGAACCAGGATAGGACAAGGTCAGACAGTCCTACTGTGCTTTCAAGATGATTCAGTAGGATGGAATGGTCTACAGTATCAAAGGCAGCACTTAGATCTAGAAGAATTAAAACTGACGGAAAGCCCGAGTCAGAGCTTATCAGCAGATCATTCATAACTCTGACAAGGGCCATCTCGGTGCTATGTGCAGCAAGAAAACCAGACTGAAACTTCTCGAATATACCATCAAGAGTTCAAAATTTTTGTAATTGAATTGCAACAACTCTCTCTGGAACTTTTTATCTAGGAATGGTAGGTTGGAGATTGGCCTGTAGTTATTGAGGACTTTAGGGTCCAAATTGTGTTTCTTATGCATAGGCTTTACCACAGCTACCTTAAGTGCTGAGGAAACTATACCGGAGGATAGGTAAAAACCCTATTTACAGATCTTTACTGCTAAAATAAGTGTTGATATAGCGTATAATTGAATCAACTACTAACAACACCTCACCCCTGTTTTCATCCAGCATTTGGTTGTCACTACTCAGTGCTTGGAATCTGTTAGCTAGATCAATCTCCTCTTTATATTGACTGCTCGGTGTCATCCACATTTAGAGAGGTTAGCTGCATATAGTAATAGAAATTAATGTGAAACAAAAAGCGGCTATATTTATATACTTATATGCTGTAGTTTGAATGATCTGTTTCAGCTCCATGTTATTATATGGGTTTATTCAGTCAGATTTAATATCTCAGAAGACTATATTTAACACTATTTCTGGAAACGCTCTCCAATCATCTTTAAATTTTTCAAATTGCTTCCCACCCACCTTGGCTTCATATTCTGGTGTTTTTTTTTATATGAATGTGGCAGAGCAAAGCTCTGCCCTTTAAATTGGCAGGGATGGGGTTAACTTCCCCTACCTGTCTGGGTTTATTATGTTCAGGTGGCTGGGGTTGATTAGTTGATTAGGTTGATTAACGATCAATCAGCGCCCAGCCACCTGATATAAAAGGAGGCCTCTGCTTTTCATTTGGGGAGGGAGCTGAGGAAGCAGGTTGTTTTTTTTTGGTTGTTTGGAAAGTTTGAATCCAGTGAAGGCATTGCCCAGCCTGGAAATTGTTATTTTTGTAAATTTTGCTTTCTTTGTGTTTAAATTGTTTTGTTTTGGCCCTTGTGCCCTTTCATTTTTGTGTTTATTTATAATAAAATAGTTATTTTTTTGAACTGCAGTCTGTCTCTGGGCCTCTTTCCACTTGCCAGCCTGCCACAATGAACATTGACCGAAGTTGGCAACTCAATGAGTACAATAAGTCGTGCTAGAAATGTTGTGGGGATCAGAGGACAACCCAAGACCCAGTGCGTTATTTGTCAGGAGGTTTTGTCAAACAAAATTTAAACCTGCAAAATTGAGATGCCATTTATCTACAAAGCATTCAGAATGCGAAAATAATAGCCTTTTTAAACTTTCAATGTGCAAAATGACAACATTCCTTGATGAACTGGTAGAGAAGATTCAAGAGCAGGGATTTTGTTAGGTACATTATATAAATACTTTACTTTCTACATGTACTTATACATATACACGTACAAATTAGTTTAGGGATTTCATGCAGATGCTCCATTTGGAGAAAATTAAATTCACAACCTGCGGATCCAGTGACAAATTTTACTCTTTCTGGCAACCTTTCCTATCCCACTTTGAAGAGCTCAGCTTTCTCTCTCTCCTCTGACCTCTCTGCATGGCCACCTGGGTGCTAAGCGCAACAAGTCTATCGGTCCCTTCTCTCTTTCTCTCCTCTTTCTCGTGACATGTTTTGTGTTTGATTTTGTTGTTGATTATATATATATATATATATATATATATATATATATATATATATATATATATATTCAACAACAAGTAAAGGTACACAATCAGCCCATTGTTTTAATCTGGAATTGTAATTCACGAAACGCGAGACAGTAATCAAAAGGAATGTTTTTTTCTTTTTTTTATTATTATTATTTTTATCCTCAGTGAACAGAAACAAAAGCTACCTGCAGATTGCTTTAAATTCACTGGGTGGCTTGCAAGGTTGCCAATTATTTTTCCAAAAATCTACCCACTTCTTTCTGAAAACGCACCCAATCAGGAGCGTAACTTGTGACATCACAATCACCTCTGATGTTCCCCATTGTAACAAATGGCAACTGCTCTATTTGCAATTACAACTTTTTTGTGTTTTATGTGCTTAATTATCAGGGATCCTGCAGAATAACGTGGAACAAACATGGATTTTCTATGCTGTTTGAGCATTTTTATTTTTACACTTGCAAAAACCATGCAAGGCTTTTTTTTTTGGTTGTTTGGTAACCAAATCAATACACTTATCACATATAATCATCGACACAGGCAATTTTGCTTTTTTTAAAAAAATATAATAAATGTACTTGTTTGATAAAACTCTTCTGGGGAATGAGGTACACTGTCAGTGTTATATTCATGTTGAAACGTAGCTGCAGTTTAATTCACTATCCAGTGGGTTTTTGCAACTCAGCAAGTTGTTTAAAAGATGCTGAAAGCTAAAAATCACACCTAAATATCAGGTCAGGACAAAGACTAACGATAGGTTGCGAATGCAACCCCGGTTCCCTGAAAGAGAAAATAACCATCAACGTATGGGACATTGCCGTCAGGCAGTAGGGATTGGCTGAGCTTTATAGCAAAGATGCCGATAGGCCTCTGCGCGAGCTGACATGTAAGCCCGACCCCCTGGGAGCTTACCATAAGCAGCGGAGCGACCTCGCGGGTTGATGGTTATTTTCTCTTTCAGGGAACCGTTGTTGCATCTGCAACCTATCGTTCCCTTTCAATTCGAAAATAAAAATCAACGTATGGGAGCAGTGTACCCAAGCCGTCGCGAGGGAGGATTCTCGGCAGTAGGACAGACTTACGTCATAATGCAACTGCGTAGGCAATACATCTAGGCATATGCGGAGCTGCGCCTCAACGTCTATGCTCGCAATGACACTTGTCCTAAGTGGAATAGTAAACACCATACTGGCATCCTAGGGTGCCATAGAGTGTAGTACAGAAGCTCCAAATAGTGGAGCAGAGGAATCCAGTACTTTTAACCGGTAAAATCTCATAAAAGTATGCGGTGTAGCCCAACTGGCTGCCGTGCAAATGTCAGACACCGGCACTCCCTTAAAGAGGGCCCAGGATGTCACCATACCCCTAGTGGAATGTGCCTTAAACTGCCCTGGTGGTGGAAGGCATGCAGATTCATAAGCTAATTTAGTTGCATCCACTATCAAATGGGAAAGGCATTGTTTAGACAACGGCTGACACAAGGTCTTAGAACCATGGCATATGAACAATTGTTCTGTTTGCCTCACAGTCATTGTACGGTCAATATAACACCTCAATGCCCGCACAGGGTAGAGCATGTGTAACCGTTCTTCCTCTGGGGAAGAAAAAGGAGGAGGATGGAACGCCATCAACTCGACTGGCTGGTTCATGTGGAATGGGGATATGACCTTTGGCAAAAAGGTTGGATTTGAGTGCATGGAGACCTTAGAACCGTCTCCTGCGAAACGAGTACATGAAGGATGCACTGACAATGCATGTAACTCACTGACATGTTTAGCTGACACCACTGACAGCAGAAACGCAGTTTTAATAGACACGAGCCTCATATCCAAAGTGTGGAGAGGCTCAAATGGTGCCTTGGTAAGGGCTTCTAGCACCACGTCAAGGCTCCATGATGGTAGACTGGTCGTCCTTGGAGGTTGCAAATGTCTTGTGCCTTTGAGGAACTGCGATGCCAGAAAATGGCAACCTGGTGATAACCCGTCAATGCGTACATGGCAAGCTGATATGGCAGCTAAATACACTTTAAGTGTAGAGGGAGATTTCCCTTCATCTAACAGTTTCTGTAGAAACTGTAATATCATTGCCATAGGACAAGATATTGGGTCATGGCCCCCCGCCAGACACCAATCTTGGAACAACTGCCACTTGTACGTGTACTGCGACCTAGTAGAGGGCGCTCTAGTGCTCTGAATGGTCGAAATCACCGCCTTCGAAAGCCCTAAGGCTGACCGGCGCTCCCGTTCAGGGGCCAAGCCCATAGCTGCGTGAGCTTGGAGTTTGGGTGCCAAAGCCATCCTTCGGCCTGGGACAATAGGTCTGCTCGCAGGGGGAGCTCCCGCGGTTGACCATGCAGTAACTGGACTAAGCTCGGAAACCATATTCTCCGAGGCCACCGAGGAGCGATCAGGATCACTGTCGCTTGCTCTACCCTGACCTTCTCTAAGAGGGCAGGGAGCATCTGAATCGGTGGAAACGCATATAGGAGGACTGGCGGCCATTCGTGAGCTAGTGCATCGACTCCTAGGGGCTGTCGGGGTCCCTCACCGAGAACCATAGGGCAGTGTGTGGTCTCTCGCGAAGCGAAGAGATCTACTTGCGCTATGCTGAACCATTCCCAGATGCACTCTACCACCTGAGGGTGGAGACGCCATTCACCTGCAAGAGGGCCTCCTCTGGATAGGAGGTCCTCTGCGTAATTAGCTCTGCCTGGTAGGTGAACCGCGCATAGAGAGGTCAAACGCGGCTGTGCCCATAGCAACAGCCGTGTTACCATTCGGTGAAGGCGGGGGGACCGTAGGCCGCCCTGGCGGTTGTTATACGCCACAACCGTGGTGTTGTCCGACCGCACCAACATGTGCTTGTCTAGAAGCACTGGCAAGAAGTGCCGGAGGGCAAGGTCCACTGCTCTAAGTTCCAGAGTATTGATGTGGGCTGACCTCCAGGGTCCTGACCACACTCCGCGGGTCCCTGAGCCGTTCCAGACTGCTCCCCAACCTTGGTTGGAAGCGTCGGTCGTAACCACCTCCCTCCGGAAGATGGGACTCAAGCGAACGCCCTGGCGGATGTTTGATGGAACTTTCCACCAGCGTAGTGCTTCCCAGCAGGTTTGGGTTACCGTCAACCCGCGGTGTTTGTTTCTCTGCGGATGTAACACGAAGGCATTGAACCAGGCCTGTAGAGGTCTCTGGTGTAATAAGCCCAAAGAAAGGGCTTGTGAGGCGGCAGCCATCAGCCCCAGCATGCGCTAACACAGCTCCAGGCTGATTGTTTCTCTCAACCTGAACAGGGAGAGACACCGCTCCAACGAGACAACTCTTTGTGTTGACAAGGTCGTTTCCATGGACACTGAGTCCAGATGCAGACCCACGAATTCAGTCTGTTGGCTGGGCACGAGGCGGCTCTTCTCTGAATTGACCTTCAGACCTAGCTGCTGAAGATGGTCTATAACCATCACTGTGTGCTGTACCAACTGCTCCTTCGACTGCGCGCAGTCGAGCTAGTCGTCTAGATAGTTCAGCAGTCAGACACCTTGAGCCCGCAAAGGAACTAAAATGGCATCCATACATTTGGAAAAGGTTTGAGGAGCTAGTAACAGATCAAATGGGAGGACACAAAACTTGTACACCCTGCTCTGGAATGCGAAACGCAGATACTTCCTGTGACCCGGGCAGATGGGAACGTGCAAGTACGCATCTGTCAGGTCCACGGGGGTAAACCAGTCGCCGTATCGGACTGACTTGATGATGTGCCTGTGCGTAAGCATCCTGAACGATAACCGCAGTAGGTATTTGTTCAGTACTTGCAGATCAAAAATAGGGCAGAACCCGCCGTCCTTTTTGGGCACTAGGAAGTATTTGGAATAGAACCCCTGGTCGATCAGAGCAGGGTCTACTTGTTGAATGGCACACTTCCTGAACAATGCCTGTATCTCCACATTCAGAGCTGAGGACTGAACCGAGTCCTTCACTGCAGTTACGACCACCCCCCTGAAGGGGGGAGGCTTTAACTGGAACTGAAGGGTGTACCCGGTGGAAATAGTTTTGTACACCCAGATGTCGTTGGCGCATTGTTGCCAGAACTGGAGCTGTGGAACAGTGTAAGGGTGGGCTAATAGCTGCCTGGATGTCTCAGGACTGCTTTGGCTGTGCTCGCTCAGGAGGGACCTGGCCAGAGCCACAAGGATGTGACCTGCCACCTCCTCTAGGGCGCCATTCTACGCGCCACGGTTTTGCAAACCCAGGCTGGACCTACGGGGTATGTCCTACCACCCCGTGATTGCGCATGCTGCTGTGGCGGTGTCTTACGCCATGGCTGTTCCTGAGGCCGCTTCGGCTGGAACTGCTTATTTGGCCACATCTTAGCCATTTGCTGCGACGCCTCCCGCGCCTTGACGGAACGTTGCAACATCTCCTCCACCGCTTGACCAAATGTGTGTCCGGGTGTAATTGGAGCATCCAGCAAAGGGGCCTTGTCAGGCTCCTGTACTCTCGCCTGCGAGAGCCAGAGCTGTCTTCTGGCCACCACCATAGATGTGATGCTCCTGCCCTGAACCCGTTCGTTGAGCTGGGCTAGTTTCACCAGCAGCTGACTGACTGTGCCTAGTTCACTTCTGAGGGCTGCAGAAGGGCACTCAGGTAGGTCTCGCAGGAGTGCCGCCTGGTAAACCGTCAGTAGACTGGCTATGTTAACAGTCTGATTGCCTCCGTGGCTGCCGAGTACCCTTTTTTCAGGTGTATCTCTGTGGTCTTGCACTGCTTATTGGGGCAAGCTGGGTCTTTAGCAACCCCAGATAGTGTTGGCGTCTTCACTAACGCGGCGAACGCAGCGTCCACTGGTGGAAAGGACGCTAAACCTGCCTCACCTGCACCCTGCATAGTAAAGGCCAAAGCCTTGCAAGACGTCGCAGGAGCAGAGGCTGGAGCCCCCGGAGCGTCGAGCGGCAGAGTGCTGACGCGTGTGGCGTCGAAGCGCCGACGCATCGAGCGTGTAGCGTTGAAGCGCCGTGCGTCGAGTGTCGAAGCGTCAAGTGTCAAGCACCGACATGCCGAGCATCGAGCACTGAGTCCCAAGCGCCGAAATGCTGACACCACGCAGAGCGAGTACTGAGCGTCAAGATGCTAGAACGAGACGCCTAAGCAACAGCTGACCCACAGAGCGGAGACGCTAGTGATGGTACAGTCTTATTTGGTGAAATACTTACCTTGGTGCTTAAGGGAGTATGTGCTTGGTGGTCATCTGCTTTATGGTGAAAAGGGATTTTTTTTTATTATTTTTTTTTGGGACGCTGCAGCAAGTGCTTGGTGTACTGTATGAGAGACTGTAGGGCAAACCGTACAGTTACCACGCGGTGGGGAACACACAACAGTGGAAGATTTTAGAGGGTCTGCAGAGCAGACTCCACACACACACACGGTCTAGCTAGGCAAGACCGAGGCTGCAATACACCCGTGGCCGAAGCCAACAACGCGCGTCCTAATAATAATATATATATATATATATATATATATATATATATATATATATATATATATATATATATATATATATATATATATATATATATATATTTATAAAACACATATAATAAAGATTAAGAATAATATATAATAATAAAGAGAAGACGAAGACCACGAGGTTAAACAAAAACGCGATGCCGAACCAAACGTGAAAGGATATATAAAGTAATATATATAAAAAATATATATACAATTATATAATCAAAAATACCAATAACAAGTGCAACTGAAATAAACTCGGAGAAGGGGCAAAAAACAGCTTCTCAAGCCTAAGCTTAGTGAGTACAGTCAGTTACAAGCTCTAGTACCTACCGCTACCGATGCTGAAGGCAAAAGAGGAAGAGAGTCTCCGCGTGCTGCGTATAGTAAGCTCCCAGGGGGGCGGGCTTACACGTCAGCATGCGCAGAGGCCTATCGGCAGCTTTGCTATAAAGCTCAGCCAATCCCTACTGCCTAACGGCAATGTTTCATATGTTGATGGTTATTTTCGAATTGAAAGGGAACTCGAGATAAACTAATATAAATACAATGTTTTTATTATTAGTACACAGACGTATTTGTAATGTGTAAAGTAAAATGGTAGGCCTACGTTTGTTTATTATTGATTGTTGGCACTCTGGTAAGTTTGTGGAACTTTCTTATTCAAAGTATTTCAAATCAAATTTGAAAGTGTACCAATTAATGCTTCCTGTAAAAAACTAACTGTTATTCAATAGTACTATTTGCGTATCTTATAATGTGATGCGGTGGGGGGCACTCGATTTTAGCCTTTTATTTTAATCGCGGAATAGCACTGACATGAATCATAGGAATCAATCAGTCACTCCTTTTCTTTAATAAAGTAAAACCCTTGAGAACAAATTCTCATTTGCAATAATGCCTGTTACCATACTGTGCCTTTAGAAAGTTCTACGTTTGTAGCCCAAAGTAATAATGGAATGTACGTATATGACAGATATTGATGCGTGTTGTAAACACTAAGGGTTGCGTATCATATAGCTTAGTATTTTGCTTAAAAATATAGTACATATTTTAAAACTATTCAAAATATATCCAAATCTAATGCCTGCACAAATGCCCAAAACAAGGCCAAAAAATAGGCACCCGCCGAAAGTCAATACAAAACCTGTCCATTCTGGCAACACTGGTGGCTCGCTCTTAGCTCTAGAGACACTGACTCTGCCCACTCATCACCCATTGACCCCTGTGGATCCACTCCGTCGGTGACGTGACACGCATTCTCACTCACACACACACACACACACACACACACACACAGAACTTGACAGGCAGGCTGCTGGAGATTAAAGAGAGGGAGAGGTTAGCACTAGCTGGCAAAACACACACACTCACTCACACACAGCAGTGCACAAAATATATACACATTATGAGAAACCCCTTCCACAGTCCATAACACAGTCCATGTTCGTTGTGGTTGCCCTGCCGCTACAGTAGTGTAGAGTAGTGTAGTGTAGTGCAGTGCAATGTATCATATTGTATTGTAGTGTAGCATATTGTGTTGTAGTGTTAGGAAAGCTCTAAAATCCTTTTTCATGAGAAAATATTGCGAAAAAAGAATTGGCCTTGCAAAAAAAGATTTGAAAAAAAAACTAAATCCCAAATCTTAATCATAAATCCCTTTTTAGGCAGGTCCAATTCTTCTTTCGCACTTGTGGGACTTGAGAATAAAGATCGCGAACAAAGAATTGGCCTTGCGAAAAAAGAATTTAAAATCTATATTGCTTAACCTTTTTTAAAAGAACACATTTTTAAGTTAGTATGGCAAAATCAGACAAGTGCTTCAACAGAGCAAGTAAACTTACATGTCACATGAACACATTTTTCATATCATCTCAATAGGCATCAGAGGAGGGAAAGAATGGGTTTGATAGCTGGATCTTCAAAGAATATTTTGAGCTACAGCCTGACCAAACCCAAAAAACTTATTTTTCAAACTAATAAGTAACTGTCATCTTGTTACATTTTTGTTCAAGAAACTAACTCAACACTCATAATATCTCTACTGTAACATTTACAGCTGTTACTTTTACATGTTTTTAAACTTTGCACTTGAGTAATTAGTCAGTAAATCTGTCGATATCGCTAACATTGCAAGACCCTGTTCATTTACAATCAACAGGGACCTCTTGTTGTCATTCTGAAGAACTACAAGTCATCTGGCTTAACATAACAGCTGAGTTGAAATTGGTATTTCACAGCTTTCCACGTCTGCTTTCCTGAAGGCACATTTGAGGTGTTTACACGCAGTTATCACGCAATATTTCCTGCCAGCTGTCCAGTGTCAGCCCACTTTCACCAGTGTGAAATTGTGGCAGTAACTGGCACGGATATCTGTCTTGTCGAAATCCAGTCCCAACTGCTTTCATTCTCTTCCACCTGCTAGCCTCATTCACCCTCCACTTTTTTAAGTACAAGATAAATAGATCTATTATGAACATTTTCAGGTTCTTAAAATCTGTTTATTCTATTGTTTCAAAGCTCCTAAGCAACCTACAGCAAGATAGTCCTTAAGCATTCATTAACTGAAATATTACCACCCACCTGGACGAGACACCTCTCTACTGCAGATTATAAAAAGCCTACTGAAAAATATTCCCAGCCACCTAGATGAGGCACCTCTCGTGCAGATTATAAAACAGCATGCTAAAAAATATTGCCAGCCACCTGGACGAGACACCGCTCTACTGCAGATTATAAAACAGCATCCTATCTGATCAATGGTTAGTCAGGGTCAGGGAAGTAGTGTGCTTGTGCATTAATGATTAATATTCCCTCAACAATAATGCCTGTGTAATGTTGGAATGTATTTTTTATTATTTTGGCCAGATTACAGTATTTACACTGTTCAGATTAATTTATTAATGTTATTTGTTTTAATACGTAGAATTAATCTCTGCTATTCCTAATCTACATTAATGATTTAGATTCTGGTATAGTAAGCAAACATGTTAAATTTGCAGACGACACAAAAATAGGAGGAGTGGCAAACACTGTTGCAGCAGCAAAGGTCATTCAAAATGATCTAGACAAGATTCAGAACTGGGCAGACACATGGCAAATTACATTTAATAGAGAAAAGTGTAAGGTACTGCACGCAGGAAATAAAAATGTACATTATAAATGTCATATGGGAGATACTGAAATTGGAGAAGGAATCTATGAAAAAGACCTAGGAGTTTTTGTTGACTCAGAAATGTCTTCATCTAGACAATGTGGGGAAGCTATAAAAAAGGCTAACAAGATGCTCGGATACATTGTGAAAAGTGTTGAATTTCAATCAAGGGAAGTAATGTTAAAACAGTACAATGCATTAGTAAGACCTCATCTTGAATATTGTGTTCAGTTCTGGTCACCTCGCTATAAAAAAGATATTGCTGCTCTAGAAAGAGTGCAAAGAAGAGCGACCAGAATTATTCCAGGCTTAAAAGGCATGTCATATGCAGACAGGCTAAAAGAATTGAATCTGTTCAGTCTTTAACAAAGAAGACTACGTGGCGACCTAATTCAAGCATTCAAAATTCTAAAAGGTATTGACAATGTCGAAAAGAAACAAAGACCAGGGGTTACAAATGGAGATTAGACAAAGGGGCATTCAGAACAGAAAATAGCACTTTTTTACACAGAGAATCGTGAGGGTTTGGAATCAACTCCCTAGTAATGTTGTTGAAGCTGACACCCTGGGATCCTTCAAGAAGTTGCTTGATGAGATTCTGGGATCAATAAGCTACTAACAACCAAACGAGCAAGATGGGCCGAATGGCCTCCTCTCGTTTGTAAACATTCTTATGTTCTTATGTTCTAATACAGCAAAAAAAAAAAAAAAAAAAAAAAAAAAAAAAGGAAATTGCAGTAACACTTTACATTGAGTGTCTCTAATTCCTGTGTATTTACAGACATTTTGAAAAGAGCTTTGAAACAGACTTTAAAGGTATAAGTGTAAAAAAAGTTGTCAGGATGTGTGGCAAAGTGCCCCGCCCCTGGGCTATTTATTTGTGTTGTGTGTTATGTGTAGTGTGTTAATGTTGGTGTATAGTCATGGTACATGGGAGATAAATGGGTCTGTGTAACACAAGTGTTTAAAATGTATATTTGTATTTAGGCACAACGATTGCACAGCACTTCACGTGCAGGTAAAATGTAATAATATGTGAGCAAAGGGAATTGCACTTTTATTAATTGACGTGCAGTTGTACCAAGACTCCAATTGAATGATTGATTAGCAATCAAGTCTCGGTACAGCTGCATAAAAGCAGCATGTTTTTACTCACTCGGAGTTGTGTGTTTGGTGAGTGGAGAATGGGATTGGAGATGGAAGTAATAAGAATAGTTAATAGTTAAAATATAAGCTCACCGTGTTTGTCTGTGTAGTTCGATTTTGTTTGTCTCTTTATTTTGGTGAAAGTGCCGTGTCCTGTGTGTTTTGTTTTACCAACCTTTTATTTTCTGTTTCATTATTAAATGCTGAGCGAAACCAATCGCTCAGCTTCACCAAATTCCACGCTCTGTTGTTTATTTCCTGGTTCCTGGTTCCTGGTTTCTGGTCTGACGTCACCCACTGCAGCCGTTTGTGACAGGATGTTAACAATGAAAATAAAAATTACAGGTACCTTATTTAAACAGTTGTAGCAACACATGTGGACATATAACACCATATTTTTCGAACCCTGCTACTTACGTCATGCAAGGTTATGTTATGCAAAAAATATTTACACATTAAGTACATTGTAACCATACTTAATGACGGTAATGATGTGTAAGTACACATGTATTTACTAAGTTACTACTATGTAAATATACTGTAATTAGAGACACAAAATGTAGTGTTATCAAAATTGCAGCGGATGATTGGTAGCAGACCCCAAAGTCACCACTGTAAGTCTGAGTCGCCAGTTGACTTTTACTGGAATCAGTCTCCACCGAGATTTGAATTAGTTGTTAGCTGCTGTCACAGTCAGATATTTCTCACTGACAGCGAATGCAGATATCTTTCTTCTTATACCCCTTTCACATAGATGAGTTATGACGGCTCAGAACTGGCACTGACGTAGCATTTTGGTCTGTGTGAATTGCCTATACCATCACAGAGCCGTCATATTTTATCCCACCTCTGAACCACCTCCTGAGGTGGTTCAGAGATGACACTAAAGTGTTTCAACTACTGTGTGAAGTACTATGCCTGCACAAGCACTATAGTGAGCGTAGACTGAAAGTCAACATCCCACATGACTATATACCGGACTTATTGGGTATTTTTGTCATTGGTGTTACATGCTTCAATTTTTTATCAAATTCAATGGCTGATCAAGAACACGGTAGTAATTGGAGAACGGAAGAAGTTAAGGAATTGTTAATTTTTCAATTCTAGGAGTGGCAGCTACTAAACAGATGCGGCACTTTGAACTGTGCAGTAGATTTTGTGAGCACAGACCCTGCGCAAATCCAGTTAATGTGATCGGGGGACTTTGAGAATGCAGAGGAAACTGAAAGCGAACAACAGACACAGCAGGCTGTTAAATATATATATGTATGTGTGTATGTATATATATATATATATATATATATATATATATATATATATATATATATAATATATATATATATATATATATATATAAACAACAATGCCATATTTGGTAGCTATACATATACAATTGGTCGAACTACGTTTTTGAGCTTGAACAAAAACTACCAGCTGTTCAATATGTCGAAAATTGGTGACGTCAACCATAGTCCGAAACTTACTTTTATTATAATTATTCCCCAAGGGGTGAATTTATAAAAAATAAAATCAAGGTGGTGTGATGTGTATCTATATATATATATATTATATATATATATCTATATATATTATATATATATATATATATCTATTATATATATACTATATATGTTTCACTCGTGTCTTTTCAAATGATAACAGAAAAGTTTATATTACACAACAGTTAAAGCGCCATTCATTAAAAGATAAGAAAATGTTATACCTATTTACCAATTATGGTTACAACATTAGTTTTACAAGAAAGAACACTCCTGTGCCTATATGGATATATATACTGTGTGTGGGTGTGTGGGTGTGTGTATCTATATATATATCTATATATATATATATATATGAACTTTATTTGTTTAACAAAAACTGTAAACAAAGCAAAACACAGGACCAAAGTAACAAATAAACAGGCACATGGGCCAAAATAAAGGTTTAAACAAACGCAAGCTGGACATTCACCTTCACTACTTACAAATCACAAAAAACTGTTTCCGGCTGGGCAGAGCCTTCAGTTCACTGAAAAACAACATGTGCAGAAACACCGTACCAAAACACAGTGTACACTCACCAAACTCCTCTCCCCAAATGGAGCCTGGGCTTTCCTTTTATGGCTCTCCTTTTATTACAGTTTTTTGACTGACAGGTTTGAAAGTTGTACTCACATGACCTTTGGCAATGTTAAAGGGTTATGATGTTATTATACCTGTATAGATTGCACAATTTCATGCTTTGTCAATGGGTATTTAAAAAAAAAAAAAAAGTCTCTGAGATGGCTCAGTAGCGGCATTTGTGTGTGAAAGTGGTATTAGACTGAGAGGCAGTCGATACTTGAGTCACAGTTTCTCAGTCTCAATGTCGGTGGGCGCATCCTCAGGAGGTATTGTCTTAGAGATGTCACGCGGCAGAGCCCTGGAATCCTGAAACTTGCAGTTTGTTTAGCACAAGTTCTGTCTACATAAAAATCTTTAAACAAAAATGTGAGTCATTTTTCTTAAAAACTGTTTAAATATTTTATCAATACGTTCTGTGGCAGTACGTACGTTGTTGTTTGCACCAAACAGTTTTTATACTAACATTTTGAATCCCTGTGGGTTTGTGAAAGTTGATGGGTATACTCTGTAAAAGTTGTAATTTCAGTAAAACCGCCAAAGCAGATGTCCTAAATTTAACATATCTGATATATATATATATATATATATATATATATATATATATATATATATATATATATATATATATATATATATATATATATATATATACACAGTGCCTTGCAAAAGTATTCAGACCCCTGACCAATTCTCTCATATTACTGAATTGCAAATGGTACATTAAAATTTCATTCTGTTCGATATTTTATTTTAAAACACTTAAACTCAAAATCAATTATTGTAACATTGGTTTTATCTTGGGAAATATTTTTAAGAAAAATCAAAAAACTGAAATATCTTGCTTGCATAAGTATTCAACCCCCACACATTAATATTTGGTAGAGCCACCTTTCGCTGCAATAACAGCTTTAAGTCTTTTGGGGTAAGTATGTACCAGCTTTACACACAGTGTCTGAGTGATTTTGGCCCATTCTTCTTGGCAGATTTGCTCCAGGTTGTTCAGGTTGGTTGGACGACGCTTGTGGACCGCAATTTTCAAATAGTGCCACAGATTCTCAATGGGATTGAGATCAGGACTTTGACTGGGCCACTGTAGGACATTCACCATTTTGTACTTGAGCCACTCCAACTTTGGCCTTGTGCGTGGGGTCATTGCCCTGCTGAAAGGTGAATTTCCTCCTATGCTTCAGTTTTTTAGCGGACTGAAGCAAATTCTCTTGCAGTATTTTCCTGTATTTTGCTCCATCCATTCTTCCTTCAATTGTAGCAAGATGCCCAGTCCCTGCTGATGAGAAGAATCCCCACAGCATGATGCTGCCAACACCATATTTCACTGTAGGGATGGTGTGTCTTGAGGCATGGGCAGTGCTTTGAGTTTTCGCAGCTGGGTCACTCTCGTGCTTTCTGGTAAACTCCAGACGTGCTTTCAGATGGTACTTTTTGAGTAACGGCTTCTTTCTTGCCACCCTCCCATACAGGCCAGTGTTATGCAGAGCTCTTGATATGGTTGACTGGTGCACCATTACTCTACTCCCAGCCATTGAACTCTGTGGCTCCTTCAAAGTGATTGTTGGTCTCTCTGGGCTTCTCTCACAAGTCTCCTTCTTGTTTGAGCGCTGAGTTTTGAGGGACGGCCTTTTCTTGGTGGTGCCTGGGTGGTGTGATGCAGCTTCTGCTTTTTGATTATTGATCCAACTGTGCTCACTGGGATATCCAAACACTTGGATATGATTTTGTACCATTTCCCTAATCTATGCGTTTGTATTATTTTATGTCTAACTTCTGTAGAATGCTCTTTGGTCTTCATTTTCCTTCTGATTCACAGCCTTACCAATGATCCTTCAACAGTGGGGTTTTTATCCAGAAAATGTGACAGCAACTTTAATGGTTCACAGTGGAGGCCAATGGTAAGTTAATTGTGTCCTCATTAGGGCAAATTCTTTCATCGGTGCAAACCGGGAGCTTCCACGGCACCCGGGTTGAATATTTATGCAAGCAAGATATTTCATTTTTTTTTTTTCTTAAAAATATTTCCCAACATAAAACCAATGTCACCTTACAATAATTGATTCTGAGTTTCAGTGTTTAAAAATAAAATATCAAACAGAACGAAATTTCAATGTACCATTTGTAATTCGGTAATATGAGAGAATTGGTCAGGGGTCTGAATACTTTTGCAAGCCACTGTATATATATATATATATATATATATATATATATATATATATATATATATATATATATATATATATATATATATATATTCACACCTTTTGTTGCCTTATAGCCTGGAATTAAAATGCATTCATTTTTTGGTTTTTCATTTATCTACACATTCTATCCCACAACTTCCAAGTGAAAAAAATATTCTAGAAAATTGTAGAAAAATTAATTAAAAATAAAAACTGAAATAGCTTGGTTGAATAAGTGTCCAACCCACCCCCCACCCCCCTGTAATAGCAATCCTAAATTATCTCAGGTGTAACCAATCACCTTAAAAATCACACAACAAGTAAAGTGGCCTCCACCCATGTTAAATTGTAGTGATTCACATGATTTCAGGATAAATTCAGCAGTTCCTGTAGCTTCCCTCTGCTGGGTAGTGCATTTCAAAATGACTCAACATGAGCACCAAGGCGCTTTCAAAAAAACTCCGGGACAAAGTTGTTGAAAGTCACAGATCAGGGAATGGGTGTAAAAAAATATCAGAGGCTTGAATATCCCTTGGAGCACAGTCAAGACGATTATTAAGAAGTGAAAGGTGTATGGCACCACCAAGACCCTGCCTAGATCAAGCTGTCCCTCCAAATTGGATGACTGAGCAAGAAGGAGACTGATCAGAGAGGCTACCAAGAGGCCAATGGCAAATTTGAGAGAGCTACAGGCTTTTATGGCCAATACTGGTCAAAGTATGCATGTGACAACAATATCCTAAGCACTCCACAAATCTGAGCAGTGTATGGGGAACCAGGGTTGGGGTTTTAATTATTTTAAGAAACAGGGATTAGTTAAGGGATTTTAAATCCCACAAGTACAGAAAGGTTTGGACCTCCCAGAATTGAACAGTGGCTCTCTTTCTGCTGTATCCACTGCATCATTTGTTTGTAGTTTGTTTCTCATTTTGTTTTGGCTTTTTTGATTCTCTGTTCCATTTGTTTTGTTTGTCCCCCATGTGCTATGATTGCTTGTAGCATCACGTTTTTTTTGTTTTCTGTGTAAATAAATCCTGCGTGCCTGAGTGGCATGTCAACGTCACCGCCGCGTCTCTCTCCAGTCAGCAGATAACCCACATCCCCTATCACACCTATGCTTTTACTAAACTTTATTACACTTTGTTATGCTTTTTACTATAGTACACTTTTATAATGGGAACAGGAAGCTAACAATAGCACATAAGATTGGAACAAATACTTACACTGTCATTTATTTACAGTATAATTGTAAATCTCGAAAAACTACTCACTTCTAAATCTTTTGTAGTCATCTTTGTATTACTTTAGTATAAATACATGTTAATTTGGATTCATATGTTGTTTTTTTCTGACTTCACGTGAACCAAAATACACACATTTGCCCATTTTCCCATTGGAAATAGTGATATTTTGAAATATCACTGTCCTGGTCACAAAAGCAAAGTTTGTGGGGAATAATAGCCATTTTCTATCCTTTTGAGGCATAAGCAATTAGGAAATAACACTTACTACCCAGGAACAAAAAAAAAAAAAAAATTGTTACACTGTGTGATCAGAGTACTGGAACAGGTAGAGGTGTGGCAGTGTAGATGATTAGATTGCTGGAACAGGTTGACTTGTGGCAAAATCGATGATCAGATTGCTGGAACATGTTGAGTTGGGGTGGCAGTGTAGATGATCAGACTGCTGGAACAGGTTGTGGTGTGGCATTGTAGATGATCAGAGTGCTGGAACAGGTTGAGGTGTGGCAGTGTAGATGATTAGATTGCTGGAACAGGTTGATTTGTGGCAAAATCGATGATCAGAGTGCTGGAACATGTTGAGTTGGGGTGGCAGTGTAGATGATCAGACTGCTGGAACAGGTTGTGGTGTGGCATTGTAGATGATCAGAGTGCTGGAACAGGTTGAGGTGGGGGGAGCAGTGTAGATGACCATACAGCTGGAACAGGTTGAAGTGCGGTGGCAGTGCAGGTGCTCAGAGTGCTTGAACAGGTTGAGTTGGGGTGTCAATGTATATGGTTAGAGTGTGGGAACAGGTTGAGTTGTGGCAGTGTAGATGATTAGAGTGCTTGAACAGGTTGTGCTGTGGCATTGTAGATGATCAGAATGCAGGAACAGGTTGAGATGGGGTGGTAGTGTAGATCATCATACAGTGGAACAGTTTGAGGTGGGGTGGCAGTGCAGATGATCAGAGTGCTTGAACAGGTTGAATTTTGGCAGTGTAGATGATCAGAGTGCTGGAACATGTTCAGGTGGGGTGGCAGTGTAGATGATCAGAGTGCTGGAACATGTTGAGTTGGGGTTGCAGTGTAGATGTTCAGAGTACTGGAACGGGTTGAGGTGTGGCAGTGTAGATGATTAGAGTGCTGGAACAGGTTGAGATGTTGCAAAATAGATGATCAGAGTGATGGAACAGGTTGAGTTGGGGTGGAAGAGTAGATCATCATACAGCTGGAATAGGTTGAAGTGGGGTGGCAGTGCAGTTGTTAAGTGTGCTGGAACAGGTTGAGTTGCGGTAGCAATGTAGATGGTTAGAGTGCTGGAACAGGTTGAGTTGTGGCAGTGTTGATGATCAGAGTTTTTGAACAGGTTGTGGTATGGCATTGTATATGATCAGAGTGCAGGAACAGGTTGAGTTGCGGTAGCAATGTAGATGGTTAGAGTGCTGGAACAGGTTGAGTTGTGGCAGTGTTGATGATCAGAGTTTCTGAACAGGTTGTGATATGGCATTGTATATGATCAGAGTGCAGGAACAGGTTGAGGTGGGGTGGAAGAGTAGATCATCATACAGCTGGAACAGTTTGAGGTGGTGTGGCAGTTTAGATGGTCAGAGTACTGGAACATGTTGTGGTGGAGTATTAGTGTAGATGATCAGAGTGTTGGAAGAGGTTGTGGTGTGTCATTGTAGATGATCAGAGTGCTGGAACAGGTTGTGGTGGGGGGGGGGGGGCAGTGTAGATGATCATACAGCCGGAATAGGTTAAAGTGGGGTGGCAGTGCAGGTGCTCAGAGTGCTGGAACGGGTTGAGTTGGGGGTGGCAATGTAGATGGTTAGAGTGCGGGAACAGTTTGATTTGTGGCAGTGTAGATGATCAGAGTGCTTGAACAAGTTGTGGTGTGGCATTGTAGATGATCAGAGTGCAGGAATACGTTGAGGTGGGGTGGCAGTGTAGATCATCATACAGCTGGAACACTTTGAGGTGGGGTGGCAGTGCAGATGATCAGAGTACTGGAACAGGTTGGGGTGTTGTGGCAGTGTAGATGATCATACAGCTGGAATAGGTTGAAGTGGGGTGGCAGTGCAGGTGCTAAGTGTGCTGGAACAGGTTGAGTTGTGGTAGCAATGTAGATGGTTAGAATGCTGGAACAGGTTGAGTTGTGGCAGTGTTGATGATCAGAGTTTTTGAATAGGTTGTGGTATGGCATTGTATATGATCAGAGTGCAGGAACAGGTTGAGGTGGGGGGCAGTGTAGATCATCATATAGCTGGAACACTTTGAGGTGGGGTGGCAGTGCAGATGATCATAAAGCTGCAACATGTTGAATTTTGGCAGTGTAGATGATCAGAGTGCTGGAACTTGTTGAGCTGGGGTGGCAGTGTGGATGATCAGAGTGCTAGAACAGGTTGAGTTCTGGCAGTGTAGATGATTAGATTGCTGGAACAGGTTGAGTTGTGGCAACATCAACGATCAGAGTGCTGGAACTGGTAGAGTTGGGGTGGAAGAGTAGATCTTCATTCAGCTGGAACAGTTTGAAGTGGTGTGGCAGTGTAGATGGTCAGCGTACTGGAACATGTTGTGGAGTATTAGTGTGGATGATCAGAGTGCTGGAACAGGTTGAGGTGAGGTGGCAGTGTAGATCATCATACAGCTGGAACACTTTGAAGTGGGGTGGCAGTGCAGATGATCAGAGTGCTGAAAAAGGTTGTGGTGGTGTAGCAGTGTGGATGATCAGAGTGCTGGAACAGGTTGAGCTGGAGTTGCAGTGCAGATGATCATAAAGCTGCAACATGTTGAATTTTGGCAGTGTAGATGATCAGATTGCTGGAACTTGTTGAGGTGGGGTGGCAGTGTGGATGATCAGAGTGCTGGAACAGGTTGAATTTTGGCAGTGTAGATGATTAGAGTGCAGGAACAGGTTGAGGTGGCTTGGCAGAGTAGATCATCATACAGCTGGAATAGTTTGAGGTGGTGTGGCAGTGTATACGGTCAGAGTACTGGAACATGTTGACGTGGGGTGGCAGTGTAGATGATCAGAGTGCTGAAAAAGGTTGTGGTGTGGCATTATAGATGATCAGAGTGCTGGAACAGGTTGAGGTGGGGGGGGCAGTGTAGATGATCATACAGCTGGAATAGGTGGAAGTGGGGTGGCAGTGCAGGTGCTCAGAGTGCTGTAACGGGTTGAGTTGGGGTGGCAATGTAGATGGTTAGAGTGTGGGAACAGTTTGATTTGTGGCAGTGTAGATGATCAGAGTGCTTGAATAGGTTGTGGTGTGGCATTGTAGATGATCAGAGTGCAGGAACAGGTTTAGTTGGGGTGGCAGTGTAGATCATCATACAGCTGGAACAGTTTGAGGTGGGGTGGTAGTGCAGATGATCAGAGTGCTTGAACAGGTTGAGGTGGGGTGGCAGTGTAGATGATCAGAGTGCTTGAACAGGTTGAGGTGGAGTGGCAGTGTAGATGATCAGAGTGCTTGAACAGTTTGAGGTGGGATGGCAGTTTAGATGATCATACAGCTGGAACAGGTTGAATTTTGGCAGTGTAGATAATCAAAATGCTGGAACAGGTTGAGGTGGGGTGGTAGTGTAAATGATCAGAGTGCTGGAACAGGTTGTGGTGTGGCAGTGTAGATGATTAGAAGGCTGGAACAGGTTGAGATGTGGCTGTGTAGATGATTAGAGTGCTGGAACAGGTTGAGGTGTGGCAATGTAGATGATCAGAGTTCTATAACAAGTTGATTTGTGGCAGTGTAGATAATCAGTGTGCTGGAGCAGGTTGAGGTGATGTGGCAGTGTAGATGATCATACAGCTGGAACAGGTTGAGCTGGGGTGGCAGTGCAGGTTCTCAGAGTGCTGGAACATGTTGAGGCGGGTGGCAGTGTAATGATGATCAAAGTGCTGTAACAGATTGTGGTGGTATGGCAATCTAGATTTTTAGAGTGCTGGAACAGGTTGATTTGTGGCAGAGTAGATGATCAGAGTGCTGGACCAGCTTGTGGTGTGGCATTGTAGATGATCAGAGTGCTGGAACAGGTTGAGGTGAGCTGGGAATGTAGATGGTTAGAGTGCTGGAACAGGTTGAGGTGTGCTGGCAATATAGATGATCAGAGTACTGTAACAGTTTGAGGTGTGGCAATGTACATGATCAGAGTGCGGGAACTGGTTGAGGTGGGGTGGTGGTGTAGATGATCATACAGCTGGAACAGGTTGATGTGTGGTAGTGTTGATGATCAGAGTGCTGGAACAGGTTGAGGTGGTGTGGCAGTGTAGATGATAATAGAGCTGTATCAGATTGAGCTGTGGCAGCCTAGATAATCAGAGTGCTGCAGCAGGTTGTGGTATGGAATTTAAGATGACCAGAGTGCTGGAACAGGTTGCGGTGGGGTGACAATGTTGATGATCATACAGCTGGAACAGGTTGAGGTGGTGTGGCAGTGTAGATGATAATAGAGCTGTATCAGATTGAGCTGTGGCAGCCTAGATAATCAGAGTGCTGCAGCAGGTTGTGGTATGGAATTTAAGATGACCAGAGTGCTGGAACAGGTTGCGGTGGGGTGACAATGTTGATGATCATACAACTGGAACAGGTTAAGGTGGGGTGGCAGTGCAGGTGCTCCTAGTTCTTGGAACAGGTTGACTTGGGGTGGCAATGTAGATGATCATATAGGTGGAACAGGTTGAGGTGTGGCAGTGTAGATGATCAGAGTGCTGTATCAGATTGAGGTTTGGAAAATGTAGATAATCAGAGTACTGGAATAGGTTGAGGTGTGGCAGTGTATATGATCAGAGTACTGGAACAGGTTGAGGTGTGGCAGTGTGGATGATCAGAGTACTGGAACAGGCTGAGGTATGGCAGTGTAGATGATCACAGTGTTGGAAGAAGTTGAGGTGGGGTGGCAGTGTAGCTGATCAGATTGATGGAACAAGTTGAGGTGAGGTGGCACTGTAGATGATCCTGGTGGTAGTGGTGGCTCTTTTGCTTCAGCTTCTGTGGCACTCGCCTGCCAAAACAAAAACAACAACAACGGTCCCGTGTCTCTGCCTTATCAGCGTAAGGGGCAGTACTCACGTAGCTGTGTCCTCCTTGTACTGCCAAACTCTTCCCTGTGATCAGCACAGTGCCACACTCTATAAAATCACTGCACACATCACAATATATTTGTTCAGCAGTCTTAAAGCTACACCTTTCCATCAAGATGGCCGACTTCCAGTTCAGTCCTACCATCAAGTCGGCTCATACCTGTCAAGGTGTACCACCAACCTTACTATAGCACCCTTCTAGGTCAGTAGATAGATTTGCACATCAGATCCCTTCTCTCCCATTCACAGGCTGTCATGTAAAATTGACTGCAGGCTTTTCTTAAGATGTTACTTGTTATTCAAGCAGGAAGTTTTTGAAAGAACCACAAGTGTTTTTATTCATCCAATACAGAGCATTCTGCGGTTCTTGGAGCTGATTTGAATATACTTTTATGAGACAGCATGAAAGGATGTGTCAGGTTACTGGAACAATACAGACAGTTGGTATTGTTTTAAATATTTTCATGGTCAGAAGATTTATAAGATGACAATGTTTGTGCCAAAGTACCTGACTTAAACCTGTTTAATCATTTAGTCCACTATATTGCACATTGTCAATATTACATTTTTTCTTTATATTAAAGGTCACACAAACTTCATGCAAACTAAATAGTGTCTTATAAATACTGAATTGCAGTGGCTCAACTTATTATAGCTTTATATACCTAGACTGGAACAAAACAGCCAGTACAGCCTCAAGCATCCAGCCTCCCCTATTAGTTTTACTTTGTGATGATCCTTTACTAACCGGTTACAGTACATTAGTTTTCAGCAGTGTTCCTCTTTGTGATGATCCTTTACTGACCGATTACAGTGCTTTTAGGTAACGCTGACAGTCCTTTAACACCCCCTATTTGGTTACTTTCTTAAGTATCCGTTTTTGCACCAGCATTCAGTGTCTTGACTTTCTGTCCTGCCTTATGCCCTGAGCAAATAAAGCCTGCCCATTATTACAACTTCCTGAAATCATATAAGAGGTGAGGGTTTGGTCAGGACACTTTAACAAGCAGCAATTCCAATTGTAATGTAGGGTAGAGATGTAAGTGGATGAATAGATTTTACAGAACCAATAGATCAGGTTTGTGGTAAATATAAATGGATTTAACAAGTTACAACATAGGTTATGGTTTCTTTATGGTATCTTATCAAATAAGACAAAGACCCTGGTCCTTGTGGCCCTTGACTTCAAAAACTGCTAGTAAGTGTATAACCAGCAACTGGGATATACATGGAAACTAAGGAAGACCTTGAACCTGCATGATCATTTAAAAACCAACACAATCAACCATGGGCTTTGCTTACCACTACTGATTCCTATCAGGATTTCCATTTGTTAATCTGATTTTCAGAGGTATCCGTTAAAGCTTCCCTGGGGAAGCTGTAAAAAACAGCTGGACTGCCAAAAGAATAATGCAAAGAAAAGGTAAAATATCATTAATCTTCTAGCAATCTTTGTAACACTAAAAGCCATAATCTGAAAGAATGTGCTGTCCTTCCAAAATAGTTTCTGCCAGTAAAAGTCCTATATTAAAATGGGACAGTTTCATCAGTACTTCCCAACAGTCCTATTAAAAGAGAAATACTGCCTTTACTAGACGTACTAAAGACATAATCATGAGTCTGGTCATTCGCTTGGGTGCATTTCTCTTTCCTTGTTAACATGGATCATTGAAGATTCACCTATGGACTAATTTACTTCAAGTATTTCAATATTACTGTAATATTAGGCTTTTTTAAATTCCTTTGCCTTCCTGTGTGCATTGCTCTTAGGCAAAAAATAAAAAATACTCAAAAGCAGTTAACGTTCTTGTTTACTGTTCACATGACAACAATGGTTTAACCCTTTGCCGTCCTACATTACAATTTTCCCTTTCCAGTCTGATGTCAGACCAGGTCAAGCACATGTCTCTAGTCGTTTTTTCTCCGGAAAAAGCTAATAAAACCTTTCAATGGCAGAGGATTTATCAGTATGCACGTCTATAAAGAGGTATGTGAAAAATACAGCGAACAATGGATGGGGCTTGGCTGGAGATGTAATACTGAGTGTACTTTTGCGATTCAGCGCCTTTTAAACGTGTTTTACTCTGAAAAAAAAAAAAATTAAACAGTGCCTGTAAAATAAACAGAGCGTGTGAAAATAAATTGGACCTGACAAGCTCTGACCTGTACTGTACAGTAAGAGATGGGACAAAGTCTGTGTTGCAATAGTATTTTGATTTAGGTTGAGGATTATGCCAAGAAATTTAGGCTGAAGGGCTGTGTCAAGAAATTTCCCAAAGAAACTTTAATGCAGATGCAGGTAAATTGTTTTGCACATCTTGTAATGTAGCTTTGGAGAAAATACAATTGATCGCTATTTAGCTTCAGAATCACACATTCAAATGAAAGGCTACTATGCAGGCTGCTGAACAGAACATAAAACAAACAGCTTTCATAAAACAAACTTGAAAGTTAGCGTAGCCATGTTACATCAGTACTAGAGGTACGATCTAGCACAGCCACCTTGCTTCAACAATCTGCTGCTTACTTTTAGAATTTTAGACCCGAATAGGCACGTCTTCTTTCTTTTGACTCAGTACTAATAAAATAAATTCATGAATGGGACAAAACAACATGACAACGAATGTGCTGCATATATGGCCTTTATTAAAGAATGCCAGATGCCTTTGGGTAGCTGAGTATTGGGAACTGTTCTAACCAATTTCCAAATCTGTATAACTTGGCAAAGCTTTGCCTTACACTTTCCACCAATTCAGTGTATACAGAACGTGCAGTTTAAATGTATGGGCAAGTTTTCACATCACAGACAGATGTCAGCAGCAGCTGCTGGGAGATGTTGCATGCTTGTCTTTAACAAATGGCAGTGTTGCATAATCTAGCACTACTAATATATGTGTATACCCGAAGTCAGAAGGTAGCAAAGGGCCCACTATGTCCATTGCAATGCATTCAAAAGGAGTGGAAATATTCGGCAGTGGAACCAAAGGGGCGGGGCACACTCGAACCGGCGCTACTCGCTGGCATTCTGGGTATGTGGCTACATATTTCGACACATCAGTATGAAGACCTACCCAATCAAATCGAGTCACTATCCGCTCCCTTGTCTTGTCAGCTCTGAGTTGTCCTCCAAAAGGGATATCATGCGCCAGCCTCATGACCTCAGGGCAACCTATAATTGTCTTACGGGCTGTCCTGTGCCCGTGGCTAGATTTACCCTATACAGTAATTGCCCCTTGATACTGAAGTGTGGAAATACTAGCGCCCCAATGCCATCAACAGCCTTACCTTCAATAGACCAGACCAGCCCCCAAGTGTACAATAGTGATGGGTCATTATGTTGGTCCCACACCATGTCCGCGCTTCAGTACCACATGTCCCGTATATTCAGAGGGGCTGGAGTAGTATCTGCCCTAGAAGGCCCAGTAACCTCACCCTCTTGGTCAGTTCTGACTCCCATTGACAGGCGTTTATGCTCTCCCACCAGACCCCAGCCTTGTCTCAGTGATGCTCCCTCCCATTTTGCGGTCCTTCTCTCTTTTTTTTTTCTAGGACGGAAGATAGGAGAAAACATTTCAGCTTGAAAAGGAAACACATCACCAGTTCATTACCTTTCCTTTCTTCTGCCTCGTTTATGTGTGCTGCTGAGATTACCATTATTTTCATTAATTCTTTGAATTTTGTTCAGTTGCAGCCCAGAATAACTGGGTGTGGTCAACTTTCCGCCACCCCTACTACCAGGTGACATTGTATCGGTCCTAGCGATAAGTATACTTTTAGGGTGGGATATGACATCATGTCTCCATGGATACAGGAAATGGCACCTGACCTTGTGACTGCCATGATACACCGCCCAAGAGAGCTGTTCTAATCAAGGTTTTGCTCAATTCCTGTGTCCTCTAATGCATGGTTTTTCACATTACCTAGAACCACATCAATCATATAAGACCCCTCCCAACCATTTTCCCCATGCTAACCTATCTCAGGTTCCCAATTACATGAGGCCATGTCACACTCCATGGGGCATGTGGGGCATGATTTGGTCAGATGTCCTGGTTGGTTGCACATAAAACAAGTTGGGAGGACAGAAGGGGCAATGATTAGATATCTATCCTGTTGCTGGTATGGCAATGGGGCAGGGGCAGCACCTCTACCCCAGCTGGGGGCCAACCTTGGTCTCCATGAAGGGAAGGCAAGGGGGCCCATTGGGGTTGTAGTCTCGGAGGTCTGTGTCCTGGGGCTGATGGTGATGGTGGTGGTGGAAGAAAGAGAGGAAGGGTTCGGCTGCTCCGGAGGGCGGGAACCGACAGTATGGTTAAGGGAGTCCTCAAAATCCTCTGCCAGTTTCACTAGTTTTCTTCTCGGGGGTCAGCCAGTGTACCATGTGGTTAAACAACTGATCCGCAACCACCCAGGGGCGTGTCTCTGGGGATCTTCGGTACTCCCTGCCATACCCGGTGGGTCTGTACTGTAATGTTGTGAGGGAAATGTATGTATTCTAATATAATTCTATGTTTTTCTTGTATGTGTTGAGTTCTGCCTGCATTCCTTCTCTCATCTCCCCTCACCCAACTTAAAATACAAGCTTCAAAAGAAACTAAGAAGCTGTCTGCAGATCTGCTAGCCAGGGCCAGGAAGAAATTAACAAGATTGTGTTGATTAGATAAGGATGCCAGGCCAAGTGACTCAAGAAAGTGTGTCTGTTTTTCTAAATGGTCAGACTCTGATAAAATGGCTGTCTCTAGCCCAGGAGTTAAAATGTCTATTGAAATTTATGAGTACCTCTAAGTGGGTTAGAGAATAACTTTCAATTAGCTTTGCCAGTTAGCAAACCTTTAAAATGTTTAGATGAGTATATATTGTTTTCCTAAAACTTTCTAAGTACAAGATTGACACTAACATTTTGTTCATAAATTTCTTAAACTAACAATACCAAACACTATACACATTGTGATGACTGTTGTCTGTCAAATTGTATTTTGATAACTGTCGGTATGATATTGAAAATATTTGTTTTGTGCCTTACAATGACATTTGGCACATACATGGTTAAATCTGTAAATAATAAGTTACAATTTAAAATGAACAAATAGGACTTTATAACCAAATATAATTTGTGTTACTTAGGCTCTGAGTAGCTATATATAATAAGGCATGGAGTTATTCATCTTTTTGTGGGCAACATGAATATGAAGGTTTTATAGAGACAGGAAGGAGCACAGTGGAGTTATTAATAAAAGAGACTTTTCTTAAGTTACGTTTTAAAAATATATTGATGGACAGCCTTATCCAAGGCATGGACAACAATTCTTTGAAGATCAAGGACACACTTTTTTCTAAGGACAATTGCCTAAGAGGTTAAATTTTGTGAATCCCAAATGATTGGCTGGTGTCTCAGAACACCCATCTCATGCCAATTTTAAAGACTGAAAATTGGATGATTTCAGGGCCTTGATTTTTCCATCCATAGGTCCAATTTGGACCTATTCTTTGAGGAATCATCTATATATCTGGAAGCTACAGAAGATGTCATTTTCCCTTGCCATGGGGTTAGTTCAATGAAATCTATCACTATATGGTCAAACAGCTGATTAGGTTTGGGATGAGCACACATGGGAACACCTGTACCCCTTCCCATGTTGTTCTGCATACATATAACACATTTGGAGCAATATTGTTCAGCAAAAGCAGTAAAACCAAAACAAAACCAAAATTGATAGACATAATCTACTACCCCTCCATTGGACACATGGTCAAGACCGTGTGCCCACTTACACATAAAGGGATAGCAAGATCGGGGTAGTATAGGCTTGCCGTTAGGGCCCAACCACAGACCAGAAGAGGATTGGCCGCCACGTTGTTTCCATTGACGTTTCTCCTTGTCATCAGCGGAGGCCTGTAAATCAAGAATATCTTGGAGAGAAAAGGGTTGGTCAGTAACAACAGTAGTAAACAGTGAGGCAGCAAGGGTAGTCTCCTGTGTAGCTGCAGCTTTAACTGCTGTGTCTGCACGTACATTACCTAGGGAAACAACATCAATGGAATTAGTGTGCGCTGCTCATTTAACTACTGTGACCGTGGTCAGGAAGTCCCGTAGTCCCAGGCAGGGGCTGCTAGAAAGGGCCTGTTTTAGTGCCATGAAGGAATATAGCTTGCACTCTTTCAGCCCCAGCGACTTTCCTGCAGCTGATAGTTTGTGACCCAAATAAGTTACTTCCTGTTTGCACAGCTGTAGCTTGTGCAAGAAAACACAACAAAACCTTAGTATCAGTTTCGCTCTCCTCAAAGGATTCAGAGCACAGTAATAAATCATCGACATACTGCACCAGCTTACTCCCAGCAGGGGGGGGTATGAATCCTGCTAAATTTGCCTGCATTGTAGCATTGAATACGGCCAGACTTTCAGTGTACCCTTGTGGACAGACTGTCCATGTCCATTGGTTTCTTTAAGGTAAAAGCAAACCATTCCTTGAACCCATCTCAATGGGTATACTAAAGAATGCGTTTGCCAGATCAATTACAGTGAACCATTTTGTTAATGGGGGAACAGCAGAGAGACAGGTTATTGGATTAGGGACAATTGGGGTCCGCTGCTGTACGGCATTGTTAATTTCACGGAGATCCTGTACACATCGCCACTCTCCATTCGCCTTTCAGACTGGGCGAATGGGAGAATTGCACCGAGCTCCCGGGGCCTGAACAATGGCTCCTTTTAGAACCAGTTCTTCTGACAGGGGTATTGTTTTCATTTGGGTCTGTGCGTGCTTTTGGGTGTCACCACCAGAGGTTCGCAATTCTTAAAACGACCAAAATAATTTTTACTGGTGGGCCACAGTTACTGGGGTATGTCTTTCAACCAGGCTAGCTCAGGGTCATGTAACAACATGATATCCTGTTGCCCTATTGTGTCAGCCAATCGATGGCACGCCCAGGCCCCTCTTTGTAACATCCGGTATGCTTGACCGGATGGAGAGTACTCACCTCTGTGCGCTAGCACCCAATCAACTAATTTAGCTAGTGCTAACACCCACAGACCCAAATCTTTCCAGGCTCATTCTGGTCGCTTAGCAAGAGATACATGAGGGGCAGAGCCCTTAGTAGAAAATAACACTTTCTGTTCTTTTGACAGACGGATAGATAGAACAGTAAATTCCTTTGACCAGTATAAATATTCAGAGGACACATATTCAACATCGACAGGGCACGGAGGAGTAAACCAATCTTTTTCAAATTCAAGGTTGCATTGGCCATGCGAGAAAAGCTCCATGCAGTGCATACAAGATGCTGGCGTAAAGTCTGTTTGTGAGCCGCATACTTCTCGTGCAAGCCGTTCCAATTGTGTGGTTAGGATTCTTGGCAACATGTTCCACGCATATAGCCAATTGGCTTCTCTATGATATAGTAATGGCACTTCAATGATATTGCCTTCCTGACTATATTCTATCATGATGTGTAGAGTCGTTAACAGATCCCTCCCACATAAATTTACTGGGCACAAACGCGAACATATAAATGCAGGGTCAACAGACATATCATTACACTGCACCCTAGCTCTGGTAGTAACCTGTTCCTTATTGGTTTGACCTGAGGCCCCAACAGTTAGTACAGTGTTTCCTGATAACTGCAGGTGTCTTGCCTCACTGTGTTTAATTACTGATCTAGCTGCTCTGGTGTCTACTAAAAATATAATCTCTTTCCCTTCTACTGTTAATGTTATAGTTGGGCTAGTATGTGTATTAAATTGTAAAGGGCATAATTTAATTGGTTCGTTATTAATTTATTTCATGGTTGATTAGAACCTCATAACCCCATCTGAGGTTGTATTTGCTGTTGTGTTGTACTGCCCCCTTCAGGGCAGTCTCTAGCATAATGTCCTAATTTACCACATATAAAACATTAATCTCCTCTCTGGCCCACTGGGCCCCTACCTTGCCATCGACCTTGTCCTTGTCCTCGTCCGTGGTGACCACGTCCTCCCTGCTGTCCTCCACCCCTGCCTCCCTGTTGTTGTTGCTGCTGGTATTACTGCAGTTGTACCATCTGCAACTGTCCTTGCTTCTTTTCTTTCTCTTCTTTTTTCTTTTCTTTTTGTGTTGCCAATTGTCAATTCTGATGCACTATGTGGGCTAGCAAGTTGGTCAGTGTGCCGGTTTCCCAGCCGATGCATGACTGCACTATGGGGCCACAGGGTCAGGTTTAATGCCATTCATAATGACAGTCTTTAGTACCTCTGAGTACTGGTCCTGGTCATCTCCCATACCACTGTGAGACCTTGTTTGCAATTCTGGATTTTATTCCAGTCTGACTGGAGCGGCCACTTGGTAGTGAACAGTTACATAGGTCCTGGAACTGTTGCTGGAAGTCTCCATCTGCTGCAAAGTTCATGTTGGTGTTAAATCCTTCGCTAACACTGTGCCAGTCCAGTTGCATTTTTTTATGCAACACCTGTCCGATTTTGCCGGCACTAGGACGATACATTGTATTAGTCCCTGCACTTGCTCCACAAACTATCCAGAGTCTTTACAGTGGTCCGGCAAGTCTTTTGCAATGTCATTTAGTTCCCCAACATCCCAGTCTCTTTGCACCGACACTGTTGGTGACCAAGTGTTACGTCCCGGATCAGTGGGAACAAGTCTCGTACTGTACCATCTTCCTTGTTACGTTCTTGCTCTCGCTTAGGGTATCTTCTCAAAGTTGGGTTTGGATCAGTCACTTCTCTTGCGCTGTCTTCGCTTGCGGTGGAGTAGTCAGTTTCCACCACTGTTTCGGGGGGGAGGAGTGGCGGTGCAGTTGGTACAGTTAAGGGAGGCTCAGTCACCCCGGAGTATGGAGGGGGAGCGAGTCTCTCTCTGCGCTGTTTCGACTTCCTCTGATCCATAACTTGAGCCTCCCTGTCTGTCTTTCCCTTTTCTTGTTTCTCTTCATCCTCATCTGCCATTCATTCCCACTTCCTAAAGTTATCCCAGTCTATTCTGCCCTTTCTCTTTTTATTTTCTTTTTCCCAGCCTTCTAACTGGCTGCGTACACTGGCTAATTTAATTACAGTTAAACTTCCTCCTAGTGGAAACCCGCCCTTGTCAAACCATAAATCTATTTATTGTTTTTTTTTTTTTTCGTATTTTGCCATAACTTATAACATATTAAACATGTTTTTCAAAGCCTTTAAATTATCGTTTGTGAAACCCGAGAGTACTCAAATTTAACTCCTATTTGTAATATATTTTAGTGCCATCTTTGCAGCATCATAATACATTGGCTGACTAGCTCAGTTCAATGTTTTTTTTATTCCTAAACAGAAACTGGCTCCCATTCTCAAACTGTAAACAGATTCTGTCTCTATCTCAGAGTCTAATTGCTGCCAAAACGCTCTGCTAATTCGTAAACACAGTTTACGCATTCCCGCACACACATGCACGCATACTCATAGGCCTACTCAAAATTCACACACAGTTAAACACACCAAGACAAAAACAAAAAACGACGTACTTCAACATAAAGGCAGTTCGATGCTGGTAACATAACTCTGTACTTTATAGTACTGAGTCTCTGTTTCATTATTATTTGTTTGTCCATTCAAAGAAAATGTTATCTCCCTGCTCAGCTCAGGCATGAACTAAACAATCATTAATAAACAAATTCTCAAAAAAAAAAAAAATCTTTTTTTTTTTTTTTTTTTTTTTTTTTAAGATGTTGCTTTATCTCCTTGCTTAAGCAAAACCAGTCCAACCCAAATGATCATTAATAAACAACTTCTTAATTACCATTACTCTACTTTGGAAAGTTTCTATTATAGCTCTGATCTATTTTGTTTTGTTAAAATATTGAAGTAGAGAGAGAGAGAGAGAGAGAGAGAGAGAGAGAGAGAGAGAGAGAAGAGAAAAGAAGAGATAACAAATCAACAGACAATTAAACACAGGAGCACAAATCAACAGAAAATTAAACACACATGAGCACAAATCAACAGACAATTAAACACACATGAGCACAAATCAACAGACAATTAAACACACATGAGCTCTTTTCGGACGTCCTATGGTCCCAGACCACAACTTAACTAGGTTCCAAACCTAATATGGAGTACTACATCTTTTTGGTCCCAGACCACAACTTAACTAGGTTCCAAACCTAGTATGGAGTACTACGTCTTTTTGGTCCTAGACCAAGGTTAACCTATTCTAGAGTCCCAGACTCAGTATTGTCTGACTCACCTCTCAGTTGCTCTCAGGATCCTTTATCCACCTCGGTGGAGCCCTCAGCCAGACTCAGAGCGGACCCTACTCGTTCCCAGAACGCGGTGTCCTGATTCCAGTAATTAAGTTGGAACCCCGTCGACGATTGACTCTTTGTCCGAGGACTACTACCACCGGGCGGAGTTTAGGATCCTGCCAACTACGCCAAAATGTCATGGAACTTTACAGGTCCACAACTAAAAGAGCCAACTGTACCAGGTATTCAGAGATATAAAGCTTTATTAGTTTGTGCAAACGAGAACAGCTCAACACATCAGTGTTAGGAAGCCTGATCAGTGTTCTGCCATACAGAGTTAGTATACAGTTATTATACCTTTACAGAGAGACAGGGAGGTTTCCCTTTCAACCAATAAGCTAGAGCCAACTCAGCTGGGGTAGCAAAGAAAGGGAGACAGGTATTTACGAGGTAGTACAATAAAGATCAACTGATAAGCTGGAGCCAGATCAGTTGGGGTAATTAAGAAAGGGGGACAGGTATTTACGAGGTAGTACAATAAAGATCAACCGATAAGCTGGAGCCCGCTCAGTTGTCACAACATCCACAGTTTGGTTTTCAGATACATGTACCTGCAGTTTAATACATTTACTTTATTTCTATAAACATAATAGACCATAAACTCAAAATGCTTTAAAGCATATAACCCAGTGAATAATTGTAGTACAGAGTAGCAACAAACAGGTACAGGAATGGTTCTATGCAACTATTCCCCTACAACAGACACAACTAAGTTGCTAAACAAAGCACATTTAAAATAATAATTTTCATGGAGCAACTAAAGAATGCAGCCTTAGTTGGAAGAGCAAGCCCAGAGTAACTTGTGTCTGTGCAGATGGACACTTAACCTTGTGTGATAGGGATGGCTGAGTGGTGACGTCAGGCCAGAAGCAGGAAGTAAAACAGACAAGGTACTGCAGTGAAAAAGCACTGCAGCGCCATTTATTTCAATAACAAAAATAACAAAAATATTTTAACAAAAAAAAAAGTAAATACTGCTCACAGAGCCAAATAAATATTCAAACCAAAACAAAACAGGTAGCACCTGCTCCTCTTGATGGCGAAGGCGGCAGGGGCTCTTCCCCTTCTGGCTGTGAAGCTATTTTTTTGTATTCACTTGCTAGACTAGTGTATAAACTCTAGTGAGTAACCAACCTTGATGTGCTTTTCAATTCGAAAATAATCATCAAGTATGGGATATCGCTCCCAGGTGGTAGGATTTAGCTGAGCTTATGTCAAAGCTGCCGACAGGCTGGTGCATGCACTGACCTCTAAGCCCGTCCCCTTGTCGGCTTAGAATACCCAGTGCACGCAGCATCACATTCTCCTTTGTTTTCAGCCAGGTAGGTATAAGCAAATAAGTATTCTTCTCCCTGAGAATCACTTACACTCATGTATTACACTGTTGTACTCATTTTAGCTTTAAGCTTGGGAAGCTGGCTACTGCCCCTTCCCTGAGTTGATTCAGTGTTAGCTTGCTGAGTGATTAAAACAATTTTGTTTTACACTTTTCAACGCTTGCTCTTACTAAGTGTTTTTATCTATGTTTTTTACATATTTATATTTGATTAATACTGTATATATTTTGGTTGTTGTCATGTTTTTTATCTGAAAAAAGTTAGATATATAGTATATATATATATATTATATAATATATATTATCTATATAATATAATATATATATATATATATATAGAATAGATCTTAGCAGGGGTATGCTGCACGTCCTGCCGACTAGGCCACGCAATTGCAGTTGGAGCTCACCGTGTAGTCGCTATTAGCTTAGCTACGCATTGTGCATTGGCAATAGTACCTTTGCACTTTGCGCACTTTGCGCTTGGTGCTTCTGTGCTTGATGCTCTGTGCACGTGCCTCGGTTCTCGGTGCACACTCTTGACGGTCGGTGCATGCACCTCAGTGCACGCGCCTTAGTTTTCGGCGTGATGCTTTACGTGCGGTAAACAGGGAGAAGAAGGCAGTTGGGGGTCATTCTCCCTCATTGCAGACTTCTCACTCCGAGTCCGCCCCACCTTCGGGGTCAGCAACGCCTTCACTTAAACTGCAGCTGTCATGCAGCCCGTCTTCCCAGCTAAATGTTAGACACTAGACATGCTCGGGAACGTTTCCCCAGCCCATCTTCACAGCCATGGGGCTACTCTCCCTCTAGCAGGGAACGACCAATCTATCACTCACCACATAGGGAAGCGGATGGAACGCAAGTTTCTGTGCGCTGCGTAGTGAAGGCCTAGCAAGCGCAGGTGCCCTTGGTGGTTTAAGTAGGCTACCACTGTAGTATTGTCTGTCCGGACCAGCCTCCAGATATTTCTGTTGGGGTCAAAAATGATGGTAAACAATAATTTGACTCGTGTCACTTGGGTCAGTGCTTTCAGCACACATTCTGCACACACAGGGTAGACCTACCGTTGATTTCAGAGTTTAGCTGAAAAGGCAGTCGCCAAATTGTTTCTGGCAATAGTTTATGCACTACAGTGCAGTCTTTGGAAGGCAGAGGAATTTGAATAAACTGTTGTGGCCCTTTCTTTAAAGATGATACCTGTTGTAAATTATAACTGTTTTGCTAAACTGTAGGCAAGACACAGCTCATTCTGTGAGTCTTTTGGGTCCAAGTTTACAAATGCCGACATACACCTGATCCTCCTGTTTCCTTTCGCTTCTCTTAGAAACAAATTTTCTGCTGCAGACATGTTTAATATTTTCAGCATCATTTCCTGACATGACCTCTGGCTCCTGCAGATTTTAATTCCACCCATGACCGTTCAAAAACAAAATATTCATTTTTCCAAGCAGGATTGAAATATCTTCTTTTAGGTTTCATTGAAGCTAACTCGGGATGTTATCTGATGCTGGACTGGTTATTATTATTATTATTATTATTATTATTATTATTATTATTATTATTATTATTATTATTATTATTATTACTTAAATTGCATATGAGGGAAACAATACAGCTTAAAAAATAAGAAAAGTAGAAAAGTTGCACAATGGTAATTCTTTTTAATTTGGAGGATGTATTAATACATATTCCTTCTTGGTCCATTTTCAGTCCAGCAACACGTTGGTATTGACAGTGTCGACCCAAGGGACTTTTTCAGCCTGAAAAAAGAAACAAGGACCAGGGGTCACAAATGGAGATTAGACAAAGGGGCATTCAGAACAGAAAATAGGAGGCACTTTTTTACACAGAGAATTGTGAGGGTCTGGAATCAACTCCCCAGTAATGTTGTTGAAGCTGACACCCTGGGATCCTTCAAGAAGCTGCTTGATGAGATTCTGGGATCAATAAGCTACTAACAACCAAACGAGCAAGATGGGCCGAATGGCCTCCTCTCGTTTGTAAACTTTCTTATGTTCTTATGTTCTTATGTTATATAACAATAGGTTGAGGATGCAATCCCGGTTCCCTGAAAGAGAAAATAGCCATCAAGTATGGGATATCGCCCCAGGCGGTAGGATTTAGCTGAGCTTATGTCAAAGCTGCCGATAGGCCCGCCCTCTAGTCAGCTTAGAATACCCAGTGCACGCAGCATCACGTTCCCCTTTGCTTCAGGCCGCGAAGGCTCCTGAAGCGACCTCGCGACTTGATGGTTATTTTCTCTTTCAGGGAACCAGGGTTGCATCCGCAACCTATCGTTCCCTTTCAATTTGAAAATAACCATCAAGTATGGGAACAGTGTACCCAAGCCGTTGCGAGGGAGAAAGCGCGGCAGGAGAACAGTCTTATAACACAACTGCATAGGCATCCATCTAGATTAGACAAAGGGGCATTCAGAACAGAAAATGAGATAACACCAGGTTCACTGCTTGCAGCTCTTGAGCATTGGTGCACCTTGGGCATTGGTGCACCTGTAGGAGAGCGTCCTTTCTGAATAGGGAGAATGTGGCCTCCAACGACAGAATCCTGTCTTCCGACAGTGAGGCAAGCATGCTCACAGAGTTCAGTTTGATCCCCAGGAACACTGTGGACTGAGACAGTACAAAGTTGCTCTTCTGCCTTAACTTCATCACATGATCTATGACCTGTTTTATGTGCGCCTCTGCGCGTGCTATGGAATGCGTGCAAACTAGCCAATCGTCCAGATAATTCAGGATCCGAATACCCCACAGCCTGAGTGGTGCCAGTGCTGCATCCATGCACTCTGAAAATGTGCGGGGCACCAGTGAGAGGCGAAATGGCATCACGCAGAATTCGTATGCGTTGCCTTGAAAGGCAAAGCGCAGATACTTTCTGTTTGCGGGACTGATCGGGACATGGAAGTAGGCGTCTTGCAGGTCGATCAATGTGAACCAGTCGCTCAGTTGGACAGACTGGAGGATACGCTGTGCTGTCATCATATTGAACTTCCTTTGTTTGAGGAACAAATAGCAGACCCTGAGGTCCAAAATAGATCTGAAACTGCTGTCCCTCTTGGGCACCAGGAAGTACCTGGAGTAAAAGTCACTGAGGGCATTGCTCGGATCTACCAAGCACACAGCGTTCTTCTGTTGAAGATTGCCGATCTCCTGTTGAAGGAGTATCACGCTCGCTGGTTACATGATGGTGAGGAGCACATCCTTAAAGGGTGGCAGACCTAAGCGGAATTGTAAAGCGTATCCATGTCTTATTGTCGATAACATCCAGGAGTCGTGGGTGCAGCCTTGCCTTTGGTCAGTCCGGTTGTGAGGAGGGTACTGGTGGCAGCCGGGGCCCCTCAGGGGCGATCTCACTTGGGGTTGGGAGGGGGTGGGTCTTTCTTATGCCCTGGCCTCGGTCTCCAGCTGGAGAACCGGTTACCCCTGGCCGGCACTGGTCCCTTGCCACTGGCTTTGCCTGCTTGTTTGTTTTGGGGTGGTGGGTGGCGTTCAGGCCCTGTTGTCCCTGCAGGCTGTCAAGGCCAACTTGGGTGTTGGCGGTAGGCAGGAAGGCACGAGAATTTCTAAACGACCTCCATGGCCTTGTGGGACCTTTCAAGGCTCGCATCAATGGTCGCTCCGAATGTCTGCCCTGATGTAATGGGGGCATCTAATATCACTACCTTCTCGGTCTCGATGACCTTGGACTGGGTTAGCCAGTAACTCCTCTGTGTCTGCCTCCTTTGCCCACTCCTGCAGCCTCTCAGCCAGCTGTGTCTGGTACAGGACCAGTATAGCATTGCATCGGCCGCCCTGGCTGATAGTGCCGCTGATGCATACACCTTTTTTAGCATGGCTTCAGTCGTTCTGCACGTCTTGGACAGGCAGGTCGGGTCTTTGTCCCCTCTGTTGAAGGTTGATCCCGCACCAGTACTGTGACAGTATGCCCGATGGTGGGGAACGTGCCTAAGCCTGCTTCTTGGGCTCCTGCAGTGTGCAGCAGGGTCTCAGTTGTTCTAGATGCTGAGGGGGCAGAGGCTGGGTTACTCCAGGATGAGCATGGGCATCCTGGGCATGCTGTGGGTACCCTTTCTTCTGTAGAAAGTGGTTCCCCTTTCCCTCCTGTTCTGCCGGTCAGGGAATGTCCGTGGCTGCTGCTGTAGCTGCACGCTGCATGAGTGCCTGGAACTATTCCCTTTGCTACACATGCAGCAGGGGCGGAAAGGAGCCCCCCGCCTTGGCTTGCCCGGTGGATGTGACTGGGTCAGACACGTCTGACCTCGATGCTGTGAAAGACAGCGCATCTGGACTAGGAAGTCTAGGCGCTGGGATGTGGAGCGAGACTGGGGAAGTTGGGGCTGCCCAGTGGTAGGGCGCAATCTGCCCTGAGATTTAAGCAGGGTCTCCAGCATTGTAGGTGTGTAGGGGAGCTCCCTGGTCACTGTGGGGGGGCGGGGTTCCTAGAGGACCTAATTCTTTCCTGGCTCAGGGAAGGAGACTCCATTGGGGATAGGACTGCTCTCCTATGCTTAGTTGTATTAGAGAACTTTTTGCATGGTCTGGCCCCAAGCATCTGGTGCAGGACAAGTGATCATCCTGTCTAGGCAGCTTTGCCATAAGAACATAAGAACATAAGAAAGTTTACAAACGAGAGGAGGCCATTCGGCCCATCTTGCTCGTTTGGTTGTTAGTAGCTTATTGATCCCAGAATCTCATCAAGCAGCTTCTTGAAGGATCCTAGGGTGTCAGCTTCAACAACATTACTGGGGAGTTGATTCCAGACCCTCACAATTCTCTGTGTAAAAAAGTGTCTCCTATTTTCTGTTCTGAATGCCCCTTTTTCTAAACTCCATTTGTGACCCCTGGTCCTTGTTTCTTTTTTCAGGCTGAAAAAGTCCCTTGGGTCGACACTGTCAATACCTTTTAGAATTTTGAATGCTTGAATTAGGTCGCCACGTAGTCTTCTTTGTTCAAGACTGAACAGATTCAATTCTTTTAGCCTGTCTGCATATGACATGCCTTTTAAGCCTGGAATAATTCTGGTCGCTCTTCTTTGCACTCTTTCTAGAGCAGCAATATCTTTTTTGTAGCGAGGTGACCAGAACTGAACACAATATTCAAGATGAGGTCTTACTAGTGCATTGTACAGTTTTAACATTACTTCCCTTGATTTAAATTCAACACTTTTCACAATGTATCCGAGCATCTTGTTAGCCTTTTTTATAGCTTCCCCACATTGTCTAGATGAAGACATTTCTGAGTCAACAAAAACTCCTAGGTCTTTTTCATAGATTCCTTCTCCAATTTCAATATCTCCCATATGATATTTATAATGTACATTTTTATTTCCTGCATGCAGTACCTTACACTTTTCTCTATTAAATGCCATTTGCCATGTGTCTGCCCACTTCTGAATCTTGTCTAGATCATTTTGGATGACCTTTGCTGCTGCAACAGTGTTTGCCACTCCTCCTACTTTTGTGTCGTCTGCAAATTTAACAAGTTTGCTTACTATACCAGAATCTAAATCATTAATGTAGATTAGGAATAGCAGAGGACCTAATACTGATCCCTGTGGTACACCGCTGGTTACAACACTCCATTCTGAGGTTTTTCCTCTAATCAGTACTTTCTGTTTTCTACATGTTAACCACTCCCTAATCCATGTACATGTGTTTCCTTGAATCCCAACTGCGTTCAGTTCGAGAATTAATCTTTTCTGCGGGACTTTGTCAAAAGCTTTCTGGAAATCTAAATAAACCATGTCATATGCTTTGCAATTATCCATTATGGATGTTGCATCCTCAAAAAAAATCAAGCAAGTTAGTTAGGCACGATCTCCCTTTCCTAAAACCATGTTGACTGTCTCCCAGTACCCTGTTACCATATAGGTAATTTTCCATTTTGGATCTTATTATAGTTTCCATAAGTTTGCATATAATAGAAGTCAGGCTTACTGGTCTGTAGTTACCTGGTTCAGTTTTGTTTCCCTTTTTGTGGATCGGTATTACGTTTGCAATTTTCCAGTCTGTCGGTACCACCCCTGTGTCAAGAGACTGCTGCATGATCTTGGTTAGCGGTTTGTAAATTACTTCTTTCATTTCTCTGAGTACTACTGGGAGGATCTCATCCGGTCCAGGGGATTTGTTTATTTTAAGAGCTCTTAGTCCCTTTAACACTTCTGCCTCAGTTATGCTAAAGTTATTTAAAACTGGACAGGAACTGGATGACATGTGGGGCATGTTGTCAGTATCTTTGTCCCCTCTGTCCCCTCAGTATCTTTGTCCCCTCCATGCACTGGTCGCACTGGTGAAAACCAGCGGAAGACCCAGTGGAATGCACTGACATAGTGCGTGCATAGGTGGGTCTGCTCTGCTTATTGCCGAGCAGTCGGTACTGCGTCTATCAGCACAGAGGTTGGTGTCGAGGGACAGAGCAGTCAATGCCGAATGATCGGTGCTGAGTCAGTCGGTGCAGACGGGTAGCACGGTTGGTGCCGGGCTGTAAACGGTGCCAAAGGTGGTCACACCGGTGCTGAGTGGTCGGTGCCGAGTGGTCGGTGCCGAGTCAATCTGTGCCGAGGTTGGTGCTGATGGAGAGTGCAGTCAGTGCCGGGCTATAGATGCCACCAAAGATGATGACACTGGCGCGGGGCCAATCAGGGCTGGGGACAGCGTCATAGAGCAGCGCTGTCGGTGCTGAGTGGTCGGTGCCGAGTCAATAGGGGCCGGGTAGGCGCTGGTTCAAGCCTGAAGTCGGCGGGTAGAAGCGCGGTGGATGCCGGGCTGTGCAGCTGATTCAGTGGGAGTGGGCGCCGAGGGCAAGCGCAGCCACAAGCTGTTTTTTATTTTTTTTTTAGTTCGCTGTGGCCGATTAAATCAGTGCAGAGAAAATGGTGATATGCTACTGTGAGGACGTCCCTCTTCAGCATGAGGTGAGAGGGACTTCCCCCTCACATCCAGGCCCTGATAGGGCAGCTTTTTTATATATGCTCAGTGATTGGTGGTCAGAGAGGGCTCTTCCCATTCGGTAATGGTTGTCATTCCATTGAAAGGGAACAGTTTAGTTACCGCTCCAAAAATGGAGTTAGGTTTTGTTCATTTGGTTTTTGATTTCTGTAATTAATAAAACCACATGAAAGTGCTATTAGAAACTTCAAATTCTTGTGTCTGGGTCTGATTTTAAGGGGCCATGATCCTTAAAATAAGTGAAATCATTCACATTTGGTGGCAGCTGTACCGACAAATTCAGCACAATTATTATTATTATTATTATTATTATTATTATTATTATTATTATTATTATTATTATTATTATTATTATTATTATTTTGGAAATCTCAGACCTTATAAAGATGCTGGAGCAGTCAACTGCTGCACAGCAGTAAGTGAACCGAAGATGGAAACAAGAGCTGGGGCTGCCAGAACCGGAGCCGTCGGAGCTGCAGTTGGTGATGGAGAGAATGGTATGCCCAGCATCGGAGTGAGAAGGTTAGTCGAAGGAGCATGAGTCGCAGCTGACAGAGCGACAGGTACAGCCGAGGGAGTGAGAGATACCGCCGCCAGCTACGGAAATGGGAAAGGATGTGAGGAACACAGCTCCACCACAGCCCCGACCACCACCGCTGAAAGCTCGTCCAGCACCGGTCAAAATGGCCCCTTGCCTAGTGCAAAGGTTCCGGATCTCATATCGTTGGACCTGGAGCCCAGGAGTGCGCTCCACCAGGCACAGTTCATTGCCTAGTCCCCCACTGCGCTTCCCTTGCAACTCCAGCTTGAGCCCCACCTGCCTGTTGCTGTGCTCAACCTGGTGGTTCAGATGTCGCTACACCGGTGCCCATCCTCAGACCTCTGCCTGCTGCACCACCCACCAGGTCACCGGTCAGCACGCCAGTCAACCCTGTCACCACGGTGGGGTCCCTCGTTGCCGGTTGTTGGTCGCTCCCTGAAAGCGCCAGAGGGACCGACCCACCCTCAAGTTTGCCCGCGGCGGAGGGTGAAGATCAAAAAGATGGGACTTGAGGGTGGGTGGTCATAAATGGCCAGTGTCTTAAAAAGACATGGGGGAGGATGTGTGAGCTGGGAGAGGGTTAATTCCTCCTTGGTAATAATAAAAAAAACATGTGCAAATGCACATTTGTTAATTGTTTAGTGTAGTGTTTAATTTGTTTATTATTAATTATCCCCTGCACCTAGCTATCATTGTAAATTAGAACAAGGTGCAGGGTATTTAATTTCAGGGCTGCTGCTGTGTGGAGTGCCCACTTGAGAGTGTGCACAAGCATATGGAAGAATAAGGTACTGTGTGTAGCCTTTTGGAAAAAATAGTATTTTTTAGAAATTGTGTGTTTTTTTTTTTTTATTTTTGGGTTAACAAGTAAACAACTTAGCTGTTCTGTTCGTTAGTTAAGTTTCTGAACAGTTTAGTTAGTGCTCCAAAAACGGAGTTAGGTTTTGTTTTGGTTTTGTATTTGATTTTTGATTTCTGTAATTAATAATATGGCATGAAAGTGTTATTAGAAACCTCAAATTCTTGTGTCTGTGTCTGATTTTAAGGGGCCACGAACCTTAAAATAAGTGAAATCTTTCACAGTATATACAGAGCCTATAGAAAGTCTACACCTCCTTTCAAATTTTTGTTGCCTTATAGCCTGGAATTAAAATAGTTTTTTTTTTTTTTTCATTTATCTACACATCCTACCCCACAACTTCCAAGTGAAAAAAATATTCTAGAAATTTGCTGAAAATGAATTAAAAATAAAAATTGAAATAGCTTGGTGGGATAAGTGTCCATCCCCCTTGTAATAACAATCCTAAATTAGCTCAGGTGTAACCAATCGCCAATCGATGTAATCAAGAGCTATAGACTATTATTGCCAAGACTGGTTAAAGTGTGCATGTGACAACAATATCTCAAGCACTCCACAAATCTGGCCTGTATTTTATTCAAGAAAGCCCACCTTGAATCCCATTTGAAGTATGCAAAAAAACACTCAGGTGATTCTGTAGCCATGTGGCAAAAAGGTTTGTGGTCTGACAAAACTAAAATGCAACTTTTTGGCCTAAATGAAAAGAGTTATGTTTGGCCTAAACCCAACACAGCGCATCACCCAAAGAACACCATCCCTACTGTGAATCATGGTTGTGGCAGCATCATGTTATGGGGATGTTTCTCATCGGCAGGGACTGTGACACTTGTCAGGATATAAGGGAAAATGAATGAAGCAAAGTACAGAGAAGACCTTGAGGAAAACCTGCTGCCCTCTGCAACAAAGCTGAAACTTGGATGGAAGTTCACCTTTCAGCATGACAACGACTCAAAGCACACAGTCAAAGCTACACTGGAGTGGCTAAGGAACAAAAAGGTAAATGTCCTTGAGTGGCCCGGTCAGAGCCCCGACCTAAATCTAATCGAAAATTTGTGTCATGACTTGAAGTCTGCTGTCCATCAACGCTCCCGAAGGAACTTGACAGAGCTTGAACAGTTTTCTAAAGAAGAATGGTAAAATATTGTCAAATCTAGGTGTACAAAGTTGGTAGAGACCTATCCCAACAGACTCACAGCTGTAATTGCTACCAAAGGTGCTTCAACCAAGTACTAACTCAGGGGGGTTGAGACTTATCCAACTATGATCTTTCAGTTTTGTATTTTTATTATATAATCTTATCAATAAAAACTTTTTTCCCCTTAAAAGTGTGAAGTATGGTGTGTAGATAAGTGGAAAAATCATAATTTAAATGCATGAAACTCTGAGGCACTGACACAACAAAATGTGAAAAAAGTTCAAGGGGGTGTAGACCTTCTATAGGCACTGTATATTAATGGGACGAAGTGACATGATCGTCCCTTCGCTTCGGTTAAAAAGAAAATAACCCAGAAGGACGGAAAAACCCCCGTGATTGCTGTTGGTGAGTGTTTACTTGTTTTTGGTTACTAATTATTGTGATTTATTGTTATTAGACACCTAAACAAGTTCCGAAGCTGTCACCGAGGGCCAGTGAAAACCCGGAACAACACTGCATGAATTGGCACCCAATAAACTGTATCACCCACCCTGAGCACTACAACACACACCCAGGATTGGTGACCATGACTGTATGCTGTGGGAGTGATACGCATTATTATTATATGGGGCTGCCAACCATGTTATTTTCCCTGTGCTTTACACATTGTTATGTATTGCCAGGGATCTTTTCTTTTGGTCACCAGACCTAGAATTTGTAAAATAAACCCTGTTTTCCCTTGGAATATAACTCTCTGACTCATTATGCACTGCAACACTCCTGCACCTCTACACAGTAAACCACTTTGCCACATTCCCCCATCTACATTTTTGTACATTTTTTATATGTTGTTCAGGGGGAGTTTAGGGGTTATTTACAGCAAACCCCATTTTTGTTGCAGTTTTGTCTAGGTTTGGTCATTTTTTGTCTGCAGATTGACTGGATTATATGTTTGATGTAAGATTTTAGAGACTTTTAGCTGCTCAATTTGCCTGGTTTTGTGTAAACTGTTTTATTTGTTTTGGGGGTATTACATGCTCTAGTCTGAAATCAGGCCACTTTGACTTTTCCAGTTTAATTTATGCAGCCTGTGGTGTATATTACCCACCCCAAATTCATGTGCTCAGTATGCCACCAAATAAATACAAAGGCAAAAGTATATATTTTCAGAATCTGCACAAAATAAGAATCTTAGAAATAGGTAACATAATATCTCCTTTCAATGATTTGTTACCCATAATCCTTCTGCAATCTGAGGTCATGTCATTGTATGTAGCAAAAATCACTTGTTTGTCACAATATTTGGACCTTTGAATCTGACAGTTTCACTTTCATTGTTGAAAAAAACATGTTTCTGAATTCCTTGGAGTGTCCTGTGTTCAATTATATCAAATATGTGCACCTTTACACACATTCCCAGGCATTTACATACCCGGCCTAGACTGACACATGGCCACTTTGACTTTTCTACTTTTAACTTTGAAGCCTACAGCATCCATCCCGATTTCATGTGCCCAGAACTACACCAAATAAATACCCTAACAAAAGTAAAGTATATATTTTTATATATAGATATTTTTATAATCCAGAAAGCTGTAGGAGCAATCGTGGAAGGTGTCTTGCATACACAGCTAAAAGTCTGCACCTCTGCCGGTTTAAGCTGCTAATAAGTTGTTTTAATTAGGCAGAAGACGCTTTACTAATAAATATTTCAATAGTATGGGTCCAACACAAATTACAACAATTTAGTTGAAGCACTGAGATGTATGCAAATGGTGGGGTGGGGGTGGGGATTCATTGAAATCGAGGAATGAGTTCAGTGTTTATTTATAGCAGGCCTACTAAATGAATTCAGTTGGTGTTAGATTCTTCCCCCATCTTCAGTTCCCTTTCAATTCGAAAATAACCATCAACGTATGGGACATTGCCGTCAGGCAGTAGGATTGGCTGAGCTTTATATCAAAGCTGCCGATAGGCCTTTCCGCAAGCTACCATGTAAGCACGCCCCCCTGGGAGCTTACTATACGCAGCGCACGGAGACTCTCTTCCTCTTTTGGGTTCAGCATCGGTAGCGGTAGGTACTTGAGCTCGTACTGATTGTATTCACAAAGCTTAGGCTTGAGAAGCTGGTTTTGGCCCGATAGAGGCCCAGAGACAGACTGCAGTTCAAAAAAAATAACTGTTTTATTATAAATAAACAAAAATAAAGTGCACAAGGGCAAAATAACAGATACTCAAACACAAATAAAGCAAAAATAAAACTCACAAAAATAAAGTTTCCAGGCTGGGCAATGCCTTCACTGGATTTATTCCTCAGCTCCCTCCTCCCAAATGAGAAGCAGAGGCCTCCTTTTATATCAGGTGGCTGGGCGCTGATTGATCGTTAATCAACCTAATCAACTAATCAACCCCAGCCACCTGAACATAATAAACCCAGGCAGGCAGGGGAAGTTAACCCCATCCCTGCCAATTTAAAAAAAAGGCAGAGCTTTGCTCTGCCACACACCTCCCCCCATGTACAACGTACACCGGCCGCAATCGGCCAACTCCCCCCCTCCCCCCCCCCCCCCCCCCCCCCCCTCCCCCCAAGAGTCCAATTATGTCCCTTGGGTGGGCTGTTATGGTGGGTGGTGGTGGGCGGGGTTGATGTCGGAGCCCCCAAGCCTTCTTTGGTTGAGGGGGCCCCGAATCTCCAAGGTAGCACGGCGACGGCGGCCCGGCTCCCTCTTGTGGCGGAGGCGGCGGCGACGGCGGCCCGGCTCCCTCTGGTGGCGGAGGCGGCGACGGCGGCCCGGCTCCCTCTGGTGGCGGAGGCGGCGACGGCGGCCCGGCTCCCTCTGGTGGCGGAGGCGGCGACGGCGGCCCGGCTCCCTCTGGTGGCGGAGGCGGCGACGGCGGCCCGGCTCCCTCTGGTGGCGGAGGCGGCGACGGCGGCCCGGCTCCCTCTGGTGGCGGCGGCCGGCGGCCCGGCTCCCTCTGGTGGCGGAGGCGGGCGACGGCGGCCCGGCTCTCTCTGGTGGCGGAGGCGGAACCGGGCTCCCTCTGGTTCTGGAGGCGGCGGCGGCTCCTCACTCCCTCTCTGGCTCTGGGGACGACGGCAGATCCTCCTCCCTCTCTGGCTCTGGGAGCGACGGCAGCTCCTCCTCCCTCTCTGGCTCTGGGGAGCGACGGCAGATCCTCCTCCCTCTCTGGCTCTGGGAGCGACGGCGGCTCCTCCTCCCTCTCTGGCTCTGGGAGGCGGCAGATCCTCTCTCCCTCTCTCTCTCTGGGAGCGACAGCAGATCCTCCTCCCTCTCTGGCTCTGGGAGCGACGGCAGATCCTCCTAGGCTCTGGGAGCGACAGCAGATCCTCCTCCCTCTCTGGCTCTGGGAGCGACGGCAGCTCCTCCTCCCTCTCTGGCTCTGGGAGCGACCTCTCTGGCTCTGGGAGCGATCCTCCTCCCTCTCTGGCTCTGGGAGCGACAGCAGATCCTCCTCCCTCTCTGGCTCTGGGAGCGACAGCAGATCCTCCTCCCTCTCTGGCTCTGGGAGCGACGGCAGATCCTCCTCCCTCTCTGGCTCTGGGAGCGACGGCAGATCCTCCTCCCTCTCTGGCTCTGGGAGCGACAGCAGATCCTCCTCCCTCTCTGGCTCTGGGAGCGACGGCACTCTCCCTCTCTGGCTCTGGGAGCGACGGAGGCTCCTCCTCCCTCTCTGGCTCTGGGAGCGACAGCAGATCCTCCTCCCTCTCTGGCTCTGGGAGCGACAGCAGATCCTCCTCCCTCTCTGGCTCTGGGAGCGACAGCAGATCCTCCTCCCTCTCTGGCTCTGGGAGCGACGGCAGATCCTCCTCCCTCTCTGGCTCTGGGAGCGACGGCAGATCCTCCTCCCTCTCTCTCTCTGGGAGCGACAGCAGATCCTCCTCCCTCTCTGGCTCTGGGAGCGACGGCAGATCCTCCTCCCTCTCTGGCTCTGGGAGCGACGGCAGATCCTCCTCCCTCTCTGGCTCTGGGAGCGACGGCAGATCCTCACCCCTCTCTGGCTCTGGGAGCGACGGCAGATCCTCCTCACCCCTCTCTGGCTCTGGGAGCGACGGCAGCTCCTCACCCCTCTCTGGCTCTGGGAGCGACGGCAGCTCCTCACCCCTCTCTGGCTCTGGGAGCGGCGGCAGCTCCTCACCCCTCTCTGGCTCTGGGAGCGACGGCAGCTCCTCACCCCTCTCTGGCTCTGGGAGACGGCAGCTCCTCACCCCTCTCTGGCTCTGGGAGCGACGGCAGCTCCTCACCCCTCTCTGGCTCTGGGGACGACGGCAGCTCCTCACCCCTCTCTGGCTCTGGGGACGACGGCAGCTCCTCACCCCTCTCTGGCTCTGGGAGCGACGGCAGCTCCTCACCCCTCTCTGGCTCTGGGAGCGACGGCAGCTCCTCACCCCTCTCTGGCTCTGGGAGCGACGGCAGCTCCTCACCCCTCTCTGGCTCTGGGGACGACGGCAGCTCCTCACCCCTCTCTGGCTCTGGGAGCGACGGCAGCTCCTCACCCCTCTCTGGCTCTGGGAGGCTCTGACGGCAGCTCCTCACCCCTCTCTGGCTCTGGGGAAGGCGGCTCACCCCTCTCTGGCTCTCGGGAAGGCGGCTCACCTCTCTTTATTGGAGTGACCGGTGGATCTCCCATGTCTACCGCCAGGTAATTAACCACCATGAGGGCAATCTCTGGGAAGGAGGCCGGGTGGTGCTGTTCCTCCCACTGTTCCCACCTCTCCCCATCTCGACGCCACAGCGTGTTGATAACTATGGGGAGATCGTGGACGAGGTCTGCCTCAGGGTGCATCAACCAGTCCCAGATCTCCTGGGACGGTGGTGAAGGTGGTGGTGCTGGAGGTAGTGGGGTGGCCCCTGATGCCCGGGGTGAACACGGCACCTCTTCCTGGGCCTGGTTGTAGGGGCATCCTGCCCAGTTGTGGCCGTCCTCCTCACACCGGCCACACCAGTTTGCCGGTGGCACGTCTGGGCAGGACCGCCAACGATGGTCCTCCTTCCCGCACCAGGAACACCAAGGGAAGAGGCTGGCCGGGTCCTCCAGCGGTGGCTGCAGCAGCTTACATTTCTTCAGCTGCTGCTTTTCCTGCCTTTGCCGCTGTCTGCTCTTCTTTCCCATTTTTTTTTTTTTTTTTTTTTGTCAAAAAAAAAAAAAAAAATAAAAAAAAAAAAAAAAAAATACTGCTCTGAGCCTCTAGGTGGCGCTATCCCACTTCTGACACCAAATGTGGCAGGCTGGCGAGTGGATAGAGGCCCAGAGACAGACTGCAGTTCAAAAAAATAACTGTTTTATTATAAATAAACAAAAAATAAAGTGCACAAGGGCAAAATAACAGATACTCAAACACAAATAAAGCAAAAATAAAACTCACAAAAATAAAGTTTCCAGGCTGGGCAATGCCTTCACTGGATTTAGAAAATTCAAAAAACCACAAAACAAACACCAACCTGCTTCCTCAGCTCCCTCCTTCCAAATGAGAAGCAGAGGCCTCCTTTTATATCAGGTGGCTGGGCGCTGATTGATCGTTAATCAACCTAATCAACTAATCAACCCCAGCCACCTGAACATAATAAACCCAGGCAGGCAGGGGAAGTTAACCCCATCCCTGCCAATTTAAAAGGGCAGAGCTTTGCTCTGCCACAGGCCCCTTCTCTGAGTTTATTTCAGTTAAGTTTATTATTGGTTGTTTGGGTTATATAATTGTGTATATATATTTTATACCTTATATATCATTTCACACTTTGTTTCGGCATCACGTTTTTGTTTAACCTCGTGGTCTCCATCTTCTCTTTATTAGATAATCTTAATTTATTGTGTGTTTTTGGGTTGTATATATATTTTTTTCACATACATATATATATATATATATATATATATATATATATATATATATATATATATATATATATATATATATTCTATACGATCTAGAGGAACGAGTGCTTTCTTTGCCACACGTGTATTGCAGCCTCGGTCTTGCCTGGCTAGACCGCGTGGGCGGTGTGTGTGGAGTCTGCTCTGCAGCCCTCTAGAATCTTCCACTGCTGTATGTTTCCCTCCGCATGGTAGCTGTACGGTTTGCCCTACAGTATTTCTCACAGTACACCAAGCACATTTCCCTTAGCACCAAGGTAAGTATTAACACCAAATAAGACACTATACCAGCACCAGCGTCTCCGCTCTGTGGGTCAGCTGACGCTTAGGCATCTTTTGCTAGCGTCTCGACGCTCGGTACTCGCTCTGCGAGGTGTCAGCAATTCGACGCTCGGTGTAGCGCTTCCACGCTCGGTGCAGCGCTTCCGCGCTTGGGACTCGGTGCTCGATGTCAACACTATACGCTCCACGCTCAGCGCTTTGATGCCACGTGCTCGATGCTCGGCACCTCGACGCTACGCGCTCGGTGCTTTGACGCTCGGCACCTCGACCCTACATGCTCGGCTCTTTGACGCTCGACGCTCAGCGCTTTGATGCCACATGCTCGATGCTCAGCACCTCGACGCTACGCGCTTGGCGATTCAATGCTCGACGCTTCGACGCCAAGTGCGTGACGCTCGGCGCTTCGACGTCACGTGCTTGATGCTTGGCGCCTTGACGGCATGTGCTCGACGCTTGGCGCCTCAACACTATGCGCTCGGCGCTTCGACGCTCGACACTCGGCGCTTTAACGCCATGTGCTCGACACTCTGCGCTTCGACGCCATGTGCTCGACACTCGGCGCTTCGACGCCATGTGCTCGACACTCGGCGCTTCGACGCCACGTGCTTGACACTCAGCGTTTCGACACCACATGTTTGGCTCTTTGACACCACGTGCTCGCAGCCTCGACACTTGACGCATCGACGCCACGTGCTCGACGCTCGGCGCTTCGACGCCACATGTTCGACGCTTGGCGTCTCGATGCTACACGCTCAGTGCTTCGACGCTCGACGCTAGATGTTACGTCGCTTCACGCTCGAAGCTCGGAGTTTCGACACCACAGGTTCGACGCGCGCCGCCTTGACGCTACACACTCGATGCTCGGCACATCGACGCGAGACGCTCAGCACTTCGACGCTCGCCGCCTTGGTCGATGTTTGCCGTGCCGCACTCGACTAAGATGTCGGGCTTTCAGTACTGCACGTCCTGCCAGGCAAAGCTGCCTGCCAGTGACCCTCCCAGATTACAGCTGGTCAGATGTCCCCCACCAAATGCACTTGGGCTCGTAGCCCCTCCCCTCCTAGGGCTCTCCCTCGTCGGGTGTCTAGCTCGCCCTCCAGACCGCCCTGACGTAGAAGATGCTCTCGCTCCCCTCGTCAAGACAGGCGACACAGAGTCTGAGGTGGCGGAATTAACCTCCAAGATGTCCCAATTCATGGAGGTCATGATGGGACAGCAGTCCCTTCTTATGTCTCTGGCTACTGCAGTGCCTCGAGCCCCAGAGCAGCCCACTGGGCCCGTCTTTGCAGTTTTGGTGCAAATAACGTATATCGCGTTTTACATCTAAACTCTTTTATATATATATATATATATATATATATATATATATATATATATATATATATATATATATATATATATAGCTCTGGAAAAAATTAAGAGACCAAAGTTATCAGTTTCTTTGGTTTTACTATTTATAGGTATGTGTTTGGGTAAAACGAACATTTTTGTTTTATTCCATAAACTACTGACAACATTTCCATCACATGTTTCTAATTACCAATGCAATACCATACAATCTCCCACAGATTGTGGACCCCCACAATCTCCATTGGCCGTTTCTCTTCCAATGCAACCGCAAAAGGACTGGGATATCGATGCCGTCTCCAGAGATGCCTCTGACATCCTGGAAGGGGACAGTGTAGAGGCTGAGGTAGCCTCCCACCACTCGGACCAGAACGTTGAGTCCGAGGTGATGGACACTGACGACCTTATGTGGTCTATGGTGGACAGGGCAACCCGCCACTTGGGTATCGATTGGCCCAAGACAGAGCTTCCCCGGCGATCTCTGTTTGAGTCACCTTCAGCCCACTCCCATCAGTCCAGGATGCTTCCAGCATTCCCAGACTTTGTCAAGGAGGTGCAGTCTACCTGGGGGGCCCCGGCCTCTGCTCCTGCGACGTCTCGCAAGGCTTTGGCCTTTACTATGCAGGGGGCCAGTGAGGCTGGTATAGCGTCCTTTCCATCGGTGGACGCTGCGTTCGTCGCGTTGGTTAAAATGCAGACACTGTCTGGGCTTACAAAGGACCCAGCGTGTCCTAATAAGCAATGCAGGACTACAGAGATACACCTCAAAAAAGGATACTCTGCAGCCACAGAGGCAGTCAGACTGTCTAATGTGGCCAGTCTACTGGCGGTTTACCAGGCGGCACTCATTAGAGACCTACCTGAGTGCTCTTCTGTGGCCCTCAGAAGAGAACTAGGCACAGTCAGCCAGCTGCTGGTGAGGCTAGCCCAGCTCAACGCGCAAGCTCAGGGCAGGAGCATTGCTTCTATGGTTGTGGCCAGAAGACAGCTCTGGCTCTCGCAGGCAAGAGTGCATCTGACAAGGCCCCCTTGCTGGACGCTCCAATTACACCCAGACACACATTTGGTCCGGCAGTGGAGGAGATGCTGCAATGCTCCGTCAAGGCGTGGGAGGCGTCGCAGCAAATGGCCAAGATGTGGCCAGATAAGCAGCTCCAGCCAAAGCGGCCTCAGGAACAGCCATGGCGAAAGACACCGCCACAGCAGCAGGCGCGACCACAGGGTAGTAGGACCTCCCCCGTAGGTCCATCAGCACGTGGCCAGCCTGGCTTTACAAAGCCGCGGCGTGTATAATGGCGCCCTAGAGGAGATGGCAGGTCACATCCTCGTGGCTCTGGCCAGGCCCCTCATGAGCGAGCACAGCCAAAGCAGCCCTGAGACACCCAGGCAGCTATTAACCCACCCTTATACTGTTCCACAGCTCCAGTTCTGGCAACAGTGCGCCAACGACATCTGGGTGCTCCAGATCATCACCGATCCTCCACCACATTTCACAATGGGTGCGAGACACTGTGGCTTGTAGGCTTCTCCAGGTCTCCGTCTAACCATTAGATGACCAGGTGTTGGGCAAAGCTGAAAATTGGACTCATCTGGGGGTGCTTCAGCAAGGCTGGAATCGGGCAGATTTGTCTATGTGAAGGACGCATGAATCAAGCCAAGTACAAGGTTGTCCCGGAAGAAAACTTGTTTCCTTCTTCTCTGACAATGTTCCCCAACTCTGAGGATTGGTTTTTCCAGCAGGATAATGCTCCATGCCACACAGCCAGGTCAATCAAGGTGTGGATAGAGGACCACCAGATCAAGACCCTGTCATGGCCAGCCCAATCTCCAGACTTGAACCCCATTGAAAACCTCTGGAATGTGATCAAGAGGAAGATGGATGGTCACTAGCCATCAAACAACTGCTGCTTGAATTTTTGCGCCGGGAGTGGCATAAAGTCACCCAAAATCAATATGAAAGACTGCTGGAGAGCATGCCAAGACGCATAAAAGCTGTACTTGAAAATCAGGGTTATTCCACCAAATATTGATTTCTGAACTCTTCCTAAGTTAAAACATTAATATTGTGTTGTTTAAAAATTAATATGAACTTATTTTCTTTGCATTATTTGAGGTCTGACAACACTGCATCTTTTTTGTTATTTTGACCAGTTGTCATTTTCTGCAAATAAATGCTCTAAATGACAATATATTTATTTGGAATTTGGGAGAAATGTTGTCAGTAGTTTATAGAATAAAACAAAAATGTTCATTTTACCCAAACACATACCTATAAATAGTAAAACCAGAGAAACTGATAATTTTGCAGTGGTCTCTTAATTTTTTCCAGAACTGTATATATATATATATATATATATATATATAATATATATATATATATATATATATATGCCCGACGGGTATTATATATATAGTGCGTTATAGCGCGGGTTGTCCATGTCCCAAATTTTGAAGTGTGGAACACATCGCACTGACGGAAGTAACCAGCACACACGCCTACGGAGTGTTGTGGCAGATGCCTGTTCACGCCGTTTTAATACGTCTAATCTTTTGATACATGGTATTGCATTGGTAATTAGAAACATGTGATGGAAATGTTGTCAGTAGTTTATGGAATGTTGTCAGTAGTTTATGGAATAAAACAAAAATGTTCATTTTACCCAAACACATACCTATAAATAGTAAAACCAGAGAAACTGATAATTTTGCAGTGGTCTCTTAATTTTTTCCAGAGCTATATATATATATAATATATATATATATATATATATATATATAATATAAAGTTTAGATGCAAAACGCGATATACGTTATTTGCACCAAAACTGAGCTAAAAATAGGAGCATTCATCTCACAGTGCTTACTTTCTGATGCTCAGTGTCATTTATCCTCAAATATATACACTATATACACTATGTTAAATACAACTCAAATGATCATTTCTTTCTATAACTCGCTATACGCCAGGTTTCTAATTTAGCAAAATCCGACATATCCACTTAATCAATCGGCGTACAGTATCACAGTCCTGTGACCCTCTTATGGCAGTATAGTAGGGTATTTAATCTTGTAAATTGTGATTTGATGATAAACAATGAATAATTTAAAAAATGCAAGGAAGTCAATTTCCTAACAGGGTGTAGCAATGGTGAATACTCATTCACAAGCAATGCTTAGAAAACTGTCACTTGATCGGAACTGTGAAACCTCCCGTCATCTCCCTTGCAATGCCAACCCCACTTAATGGTGTTTTCCATTTGTGTTCTCCTTCTGTGTGGGATGAGAAGTTTATTATTTATCATCTTTAGAAATAAGTGTAAAGTAATTTTACAAAAATGTGGAGATTTACATTTAGTTATGACCCTGACTGAAGATGTCGTTAGAAAAGGGGGCCGGTTGTACTAACGAGGTCAAACAATAGGTCACGTTTTACTAAACATTTTAAAACTAATAAACAAACAATTACCATAATGAACACTACTGCAGTATGTTGCTTAAAAAATAATAACACAATATTCATAATAAAGTTGAGTTTTTATTTATAAAGCTTCAGCCCATTTGAGTTATTATTTGGCAGGCAGCCTAGGGGCCTCCTCGATGTCATGAGGGAAACATGGGAACCAGAGCCAAGTAGGGGGAGGGCAGTAGGTGACTATGTAACCGCATTAAGAAATTGCTTGGCGAAAATGTCGGAGCTCGTCAGCAGTAACCTACAGCAGGAACAATCACTGCAGCAGAGGCAATATAATAAAGGGGCAAGGGTGCGAGAGTTTAAAGTGGGGGCCGAGTCATGGTTCTGGTACCCACGGATGCCCATAAATTTCTAGCACTCTGGCAGGGTCCAGTCAAGGTTGTGGAAAAGGTAGGACCTGTTAATTATAAAGTGCACCAGCATGGAAAAAGAAAGGTTGCAAATTTACCACATAAATTTATTAAAACCTTGGAAAGCCTGGTAGTGTTTGTGTTTCAGACAAGCTGATCTTATTGAGTTCCGTGAAGAGCAGGTGGAGGCGGCAGAAACTCCCGCTGTCCCCATTGGCGAGCAGCTGACCCAAAAACAAAGACAACAGGCAGAGAAACTATTATATGTTAACCTATATTGGGGGTTCAGGGGGCGGAGCTAGGCACCAACAACCTATCATCTCCTGTCATCAATTAAATCTACGTTATTTAAACATCAGTCACCTCTACCTAGCTGTCTTGTGTTTTTTCGTTTCTTCCTCCTCCCTTCTCCTCCTCTAGCATCTCAATCGCCTTTGCATCGGTCTCCTCTGGGGAGTTAGTGATTCCACTTTCTCTAATCCTTTGTTAAGCTCCGCTTCATTTACCTCATAGAGGAGGGTTCTCCATGAGTCAGAAGGGACCCCCGGCCAAACCCTTCCATCTGCATGTATGTTTCTTTTGGGATTCTTCTTTCATGTCTGATGCCTCTATGTGAGGGTTCCCAAGCAGTGGCATCCCTCGTGTTTGTCTGGTCTCCTCAAAGACAGTGGCCCCTCTCCTGTTTGTCGGGTCCCTTCTTTATGTTGGGCTTTGAAGAGGCGGAACACCCCGCATTATATGTTTTAACAAATACTATATGTTTTCTTTCCGGTTCGCGAGCCTCTTTGTCTGTCGGGTAACCTCAGAGACGGTGCCCCTCTTGGTATGTCGGGTCACCTCAAAGATGGTGGCCCCCCTCCTGTTTATCTTGTCTATCAATCAAGTAAATGTTGGGCCTTGAAGAGGCAGAACCCCTCTCTCCATGTGTATATGTTTACTAACTCTGTCAATAAAAACTATCAGGGGCCATAGCTCCGCCCCGTGAAATAATAATACAGAGGTATTTTCAGAACTGCCAGGGCGGACACAATTGATCGAGCACCATATCACCTCGGACCCGGGCATTAAGGTGCAACAAAAACACATCAGAGTACCGGAGTCTAAACTGCAAGCCATGCTGGCCGAGATAAAAAAAAAAATGTTGGAACTAGGGGTCATTAAGGAGTCTCATAGTGACTGGTGCAGCTCTGTCATCATGGTGCACAAACCTGAAGGCTCGATTAGGTTCTGCATCCATTTTTGAAAATTAAATGCAGTTTCTAAGTTCGATGCATACCCTGTGCCCAGGGTGGATGAACTGTTGGAACATCTGGGGACAGCAAAGTTTATCTCCACCCTGGATCTTACTAAGGGTTACTGGCAGGTGCACTTAACCCCTGATTCTTGCGAAAAGACTGCGTTTGCATCCCCTTATGGGCTGTTGAGTTTGTAGTACTCCCTTTTGGTTTACACGGTGCTCCCGCTATGTTCCAGCGCTTAAGGGACCGAGTGTTATGGCCCCATGCACCCTATGCTGGGGCATATTTGGATGACGTAGTCATTTTTAGTGACAATTGGTCCTCTCACCTATAGCATGCTCAGGCAGTATTAGGTTCCATTAGAGAGGCAGGTTTAACCACAAACCCAAACAAATGTAAGATCGCCTACTCAGAAACTGAGTATTTAGGCTATACCATGGGTCAAAAAAAATAAAGGTAATAAAAAACTACTCCAAACCTACCAATCAAAAGGAGGTTAGAGCATTTTTAGGGTTTGCTGGTTACTACCACCGCTTTATTCCACAATTTGCCACTCGTGCTACACCCCTAACAGAACTGACGAGGGGTACCAAGAGTATACAGTGGTCGGGATCATGTGAAGCGGCATTCCAAGACCTGAAATGGGCATTGTCTTCTAAGCCTGTTCTAAAGATTTTTCAAGGAGGGGGGAATGTGAGCCAGCTCACAGAACAACAAGCAGGAGGTGTGCATGGCAGGTTGAAACTAAGCCGTTCCACACAACAGGGGACAGCTGGAATGATCCTTGGCTGGCTTGGAATCAGCCTGCCATGAGTTTGAGGAGTTAATTGAATGATAGGCAACAGTTGCTGCTAGTATAGGCCTGTCACAAAGACGGCCAAGTGGGCGGCGTCAGAACCAGGAAGGAATGAAATATACCAAGACGATGATGTGAAATGAAATGATGAAGACGCCTGTTGGCGCCGGTTTACTACAAAATAAAAGGTTTAAACAAACACGAAAACACAGGACACGGCACTCTACGCCAAAATAAATAGACAAACAAAAACAGACTAAACTTAACAAAACGGTGCACGGACAGACACTGACAAACACGGTGAGCAGATACTTTCTGTTATTATTATTATTACTACTATACTTCTTACTCACTTCTTACTTCTTACTGCTCACCGAACACCCAACCCCGAGTATGTGACAACGTGCATCTATATATACTATTGTGCTGGGATTCAATTACCAATTAATTATTCACTTGAATCCCAGCACGTGAATTAATAAAGTGCAATTCCCCGTGCTCACATATTACTACATTTTACTTGCACGTGAAGTGCTGTGCAATCCTCGTGCCTAAATACACATATACATTTTTAAACACTCGTGTTACACAGACCCGTTTATATCCCGTGTACCAATGTCTATACACCAACATTTAAACACACCACACGCAACACATAACAGATAATATACACAGGGGTGGGCACTTTGTTACAAGGCCACAGTGGATTTATTTATTTATTAGTTCAGTTTGTTTGTTTGTAATTCTTTTCTTTTGGATCCTTTGTTGGGGCAGAGCCGCTATTAAAAGAATACTTTCTTTGATCTTTGTTGTCCGTGTCCTTCGTGTGTAACCAACCCGCCACTGTGCACATTGTGTATATATATATTTATATATATTATATAATACTATATATAGATATATAATATAGATATATATATGACATGTACGTATATATATATATTACTGTACTATATGTTACAAAATACGTGAATCTTCCTGATCACGTCAGTGCGAGTTACTGTGTTTAAAACACACTTCAACAGAAAGTAAATGTCAAGTTCATTGGTTGTCATTGAATGTTCCTCCATCAAAAACAATTAAAAAAAAAAAAAAAAATTCAGATTGGCAATGTAGTACTTTTTTTTTCTCAGTATGCAGATCTTTTTGTGATTTGATGTCTCTTATCTAATACATTTGAAACTTAGTTTAATTTAGTTCAACCACTTTCTGTATAATGTAAATAGATTGTGTGATGTGTGCTCCTGATTTTATAATTTATGTAAAACTTTACTGTTATACTTTGTAATACTTACGCAACAACAGTAATAATAACAGAATTATATTCTCCTGCTAATAATCACTACTTAACTTTCATAATGATCATATTTTTTAATCAATTGTGTGTACGATTTTAACATGTATTTGTAAACTGTATCTCAATATTGTTTCAATAAAACTTGTATTTATTACTGATCATTCATTTTTTATTTTATCCAGGCTTGCCCATTACTTTACTATTTCCTTTTTTGAAAGTGTTTTTTTTTTTTTTTTTTTTTTATGCAATTTGTTAGTTTTATAAAATTATTATGTTCACTGAAGTGTTTAATTCAGAACTCTTACAACATATGGGGATGTCTTAAAACATGTATGTAACAACCATTAATAATCTCCCAGTAATGAAATAATACTCAATAATGTAATATGTTTTTGCTTTTAATTAATAATCACCCAATAATGTAATAACTCAACTGATAATGTAACTGACATTTCTGCATGATAACGTAATACCCTTCTAACTGATAATGTAATACATTACTTAATATACTTCATAGCTATAACATATGAGATTTTTATTGATTATCCATTTAGTTATTACATTATTGGGTGATTATTACATTATAGGCAAACAATTATTACATTATTGAGCATTACATTAATGGTTGTTACACATGTACATCTACTTGCCTTTCATGTTGAAGAAGGAACCCATGTTGTTTTGATGTGTTTCATATCTAAATCCTACAATCACATGAAGTAAATATTCACATGTTATAGTAACCAACCACAAGTGATTTGTTGAAAATAAAGGTAATTTTTAAGTGATCACAAGTTAACACACATGAAAACGTAAATTTGCGGATGCAACCCCAGTTCTCTGAAAGAGAAAATAGCCATCAACTAATGAGCATTGCCGTCAGGTGATAGGATTATGCTGAGCTTAATCTAAAAGCTGCCTTTAGACCTCCATAGCTCTGACGTCAGCGCCCCGCCCCTCGGGTGCTGAATGACTATGCAGAGCGTAGGAAGCCCAGCCCCTTTTGCTTCAGGCCGCAAGGGCTACTGAAGCGACCTCGCTGCTTGATGGCTATTTTCTCTTTCTGAGAACCGGGGTTGCATCCGCAACCTTACGTTCTCTTTCAATTCGAAAATAGCCATCAACTAATGGGTACTGTGTACCAAAGCAGTCATGAGGGAGACCATGCAGCAGTAGGACAGGATCGGTCTACATGTAAAAAATATACAGGGAACAGCACCTCAGAGTGTTCAAAAGACATATGTCTTAACACTGTTCTATGAACAGAGGGTCTTTAACAGTACTATATCGTACCGGGATACTCTTACTACATAGGTAACGCTAGAGAGCATACTCAAAGAGTACAGCAATCTAATCCAGACTAACACTAAGTGGTCTCTTCCACTGGTGTAATAGAGTTCAAGACCGAAGCTCCAAAGAGTGGAGAAGAGTAATCCAGCACATTCAGTCTGTAGAACCTCATGAAAGTGTGTGGCGTAGCCCAGCTAGCCGCAACACATATTTCAGACACTGGGACACCTCGAAAGAGGGCACAGGACATCGCCATACTCCTGGTAGAATGTGCCTTCAATTGCCCCGGAGGGGAAAGGCCAGCAGATTCATAAGCCAGAGCAATGGCGTCCACTATCCAATGGGACAGGCACTGTTTAGACAATGCATGACTCAGCATCCTAGAATCATAGCACACAAACAACTGTTCAGGGTGTCTGACTCCCCTTGTACGGTCAATATAGCACCTCAATGCCTGCACCGGGCAGAGCACGTGCAACCGTTGGTCCTCCAGAGAAGAGAAGGGAGGAGAATGGAATGACATCAACTCCACAGATTGGTTCACGTGGAACAGGGATATTACTTTAGGCAAAAATGCCGAGTTTGGTCGCATGGAGACTCTAGACCCATCTCCAGCGAAGCAAGTGCAAGAAGGGTGCACTGAAAGAGCATGCAGCTCACTCATCCATTTTAAGAACATAAGAACATAAGAAAGTTTACAAACGAGAGGAGGCCATTCGGCCCATCTTGCTCGTTTGGTTGTTAGTAGCTTATTGATCCCAAAATCTCATCAAGCAGCATCTTGAAGGATCCCAGGGTGTCAGCTTCAACAACATTACTGGGGAGTTGATTCCAGACCCTCACAATTCTCTGTGTAAAAAAGTGTCTCCTATTTTCTGTTCTGAATGCCCCTTTTTCTAAACTCCATTTGTGACCCCTGGTCCTTGTTTCTTTTTTCAGGCTGAAAAAGTCCCTTGCGTCGACACTGTCAATACCTTTTAGAATTTTGAATGCTTGAATTAGGTCGCCGCATAGTCTTCTTTGTTCAAGACTGAACAGATTAAATTCTTTTAGCCTGTCTGCATATGACATGCCTTTTAAGCCCGGAATAATTCTGGTCGCTCTTCTTTGCACTCTTTCTAGAGCAGCAATATCTTTTTTATAGCGAGGTGACCAGAACTGCACACAATATTCAAGATGAGGTCTTACAAGTGCATTGTACAGTTTTAACATTACTTCCCTTGATTTAAATTCAACACTTTTCACAATGTATCCGAGTATCTTGTTAGCCTTTTTTATAGCTTCCCCACATTGCCTAGATGAAGACATTTCTGAGTCAACAAAAACTCCTAGGTCTTTTTCATAGATTCCTTCTCCAATTTCAATATCTCCCATATGATATTTATAATGTACATTTTTATTTCCTGCGTGCAGTACCTTACACTTTTCTCTATTAAATGTCATTTGCCATGTGTCTGCCCAGTTCTGAATCTTGTCTAGATCATTTTGAATGACCTTTGCTGCTGCAACAGTGTTTGCCACTCCTCCTACTTTTGTGTCGTCTGCAAATTTAACAAGTTTGCTTACTATACCAGAATCTAAATCATTAATGTAGATTAGGAATAGCAGAGGACCTAATACTGATCCCTGTGGTACACCGCTGGTTACCACACTCCATTCTGAGGTCTTTCCTCTAATCAGTACTTTCTGTTTTCTACATGTTAACCACTCCCTAATCCATGTACATGTGTTTCCTTGAATCCCAACTGCGTTCAGTTTGAGAATTAATCTTTTGTGCGGGACTTTGTCAAAAGCTTTCTGGAAATCTAAATAAACCATGTCATATGCTTTGCAATTATCCATTATCGATGTTGCATCCTCAAAAAAATCAAGCAAGTTAGTTAGACACGATCTCCCTTTCCTAAAACCATGTTGACTGTCTCCCAGGACCCTGTTACCATATAGGTAATTTTCCATTTTGGATCTTATTATACTTTCCATAAGTTTGCATATAATAGAAGTCAGGCTTACTGGTCTGTAGTTACCTGGTTCAGTTTTGTTTCCCTTTTTGTGGATCGGTATTACGTTTGCAATTTTCCAGTCTGTCGGTACCACCCCTGTGTCAAGAGACTGCTGCATGATCTTGGTTAGCGGTTTGTAAATTACTTCTTTCATTTCTTTGAGTACTACTGGGAGGATCTCATCCGGCCCAGGGGATTTGTTTATTTTAAGAGCTCCTAGTCCCTTTAACACTTCTGCCTCAGTTATGCTAAAGTTATTTAAAACTGGATAGGAACTGGATGACATGTGGGGCATGTTGTCAGTATCTTCCTTTGTAAAAACTTGTGAAAAGTAATCATTTAACATATTTGCTATTTTTTTTTCTTCATCTATGATTTTGCCATTTGTATCTCTTAAACATTTAATCTCCTCTTTGAATGTTCTCTTGCTGTTGTAATATTGGAAAAACATTTTGGAATTGGTTTTAGCTCCCTTAGCAATGTTCATTTCTATTTCTCTCTTGGCCTTTCTAACTTCCTTTTTGACTTGCATTTGCAGTTCTGTGTACTCTTTCTGTGTACTTTCTTTTTGGTCCTTTTTTAATGCTCTGTAAAGTGCCTTTTTTCGCTGAATATTTTTTTTAATTGATCTATTAAACCATTTTGGCAATTTAGTTTTACATTTAGATTTGTCTACTTTAGGGATGTAATTGTTTTGCGCCTCTAGTACTACGTTTTTGAAGAACAACCATCCTTCTTCTGTGGGTGTTTTCTCTATTTTACTCCAATCTACTTCTGTTAGTCTCTGTTTCATACCTTCATAGTTTGCTTTTCTAAAATTGTAAACCTTAGCTTTAGTCTTTACTTTTGAGGATTTAAAAAACACTTCAAATGAGACCATGTTGTGGTCTGAGTTTGCCAGTGGTTCTCTGACCTCTGTTTTAGTTATTCTATCTTCGTTATTTGAAAAGACTAAATCAAGGCATGCCTCCCCTCTAGTGGGTGCCTTGACAAATTGTGTTAGGAAGCAGTCATTTGTCATTTCCACCATTTCTATTTCATCCTTCGCGCTACCCACCGGGTTTTCCCATTTTATTTGGGGGAAGTTGAAATCCCCCATTAGTATGGCTTCTCCTTTGCTACACACATTTCTAATGTCATTGTATAACAGATTATTGTGCTCACCGTCTGAATCTGGCGGTCTATAGCATGCTCCTATTATTATGCCTTTTGAATTTTTGTCTGTTATTCTGACCCATATTGATTCGGTTTTATTTTCTTTGTCCAGGTTTAACACCTGGGCTTCAAGACTGTTTCTTATGTATAGCGCTACCCCTCCTCCTCTTCTGTCCTGCCTGTCTTTCCTATACAGTGTATACCCACAAATATTATATTCGTCCCCATCACTCTCAGATAACCACGTTTCTGTAACACCTATCACATCATAGTTACCTGTTAGTGCAGTAGCTTCAAGTTCTAGAATTTTGTTTCTGATACTTCTAGCATTTAGATAAATACATTTAATGGTTGTCTTACCTGAGTTGTTGTTCTTGTTTTGATGCGGTCTCCCTTCTGTTTTTTTGTTGATTTCTCCCCCCTTCCTTTCTAGTTTAAATGCTTCCGAACCTGCTCGAGGATCTTTTCTCCAAGTAGACTAGTTCCCTTGTTATTTAAATGCAGTCCATCCCGTCTATACAGATAGTCCTCGTTGTAGAATGTGGTCCAATGATCAAGATAGGTGAAGCCTTCCCGTGTGCACCACGTCTTCAACCATTCGTTTTGATTAATTATTTCCAGCTGTCCATATGGTCCTTTGCAAGGTGCGGGTAGTATACCAGAAAATACCACAGTTTTGGTTTTCTCTTTTAATTTCCTTCCTAGCTCTCTGAATTTGTTTTGCAGGGATTTTGGTCTGTCTCTTCCAATGTTGTTTGTACCGATGTGGACGACTACTACCGGGTCGTCTCCTGTTCGTTCTAGGAGCCTGTCCACGTTCTCAGTGATGTGCTTGACCGAGGCTCCCGGAAGGCAGCACACTGTTGTAGTAAGGGGGTCCAAACTGCGAACTGAACTTGCTGTGTTTCTCAATATGGAGTCCCCAACAATCATGACCTCCCTTCTTTTTACTGTCTTGTCACCACTGTCAATAGGGTCCTGGATGTTGTTCCTTTCATTCTTTTGTTGTTGGTTCTGCTCATCAAAATTCTGAAGTGACTCAAATCTGTTGGTTGTTTTGATTTCTGGTGGTTGTGTTTGACGAAGTTTCTTTTTTTCCCTGCTTCTGCCTACCTGAACCCAGCTGTTCTGACCTTCTATCTCCCTGGTGGCTTTCAGTCTGTTAGGGGTGATGCAGACTTCCATGAATTGTGGGTGTGCCAGTTCCTCAAGATCCTGTTGCTGTCTCACTTCTTCCAGCTCCATTTCTAGCATACTTACTAGTTTATGCAAATCCTGGATCGCGCGGCACTTTACGCACACTTGGTTTAGCTCCGCTGGGTTTTCTCGGATTTCCCACATCAAGCAGGTGTCACAGATTACTGGCTTGAAGACCATGTTGAGGTTTTTTTTTTTTGAAGTTTAGTTTCTTCTGCAGCCGTCAGCCTGCTTTCAAACTGCTTCTAAACTGCTCTGTACTTTTCCACGCCTGTACTTCTCCCACTCGCTGTCGCTGGGAAGACTGCCTCGTTTAACTGCGTTGTTCTGCTGTGCTGTCGGCTCCTCCCCTCGCCCGTGTCTCAAAACGGCGCTGAATTTGAATCAGCTGCTCCGAGTTTCAGCTTGTTTGTTATCAGAAAAACACACGCGGCTGTGTTTCCCCAATGTCCTCTGTTTTCTGATTAAAGCAATTCAAGATGCAATTTCTCCTTTCTGCTTCTAAACTGCTCTGTACTTTTCCACGCCTGTACTTCTCCCACTCGCTGTCGCTGGGAAGACTGCCTCGTTTAACTGCGTTGTTCTGCTGTGCTGTCGGCTCCTCCCCTCGCCCGTGTCTCAAAACGGCGCTGAATTTGAATCAGCTGCTCCGAGTTTCAGCTTGTTTGTTATCAGAAAAACACACGCGGCTGTGTTTCCCCAATGTCCTCTGTTTTCTGATTAAAGCAATTCAAGATGCAATTTCTCCTTTCTGCTTCGAAACTGCTCTGTACTTTTCCACGCTGTACTTCTCCCACTCGCTGTCGCTGGGAAGACTGCCTCGTTTAACTGCGTTGTTCTGCTGTGCTGTTGGCTCCTCCCCTCGCCCGTGTCTCAAAACGGCGCTGAATTTGAATCAGCTGCTCCGAGTTTCAGCTTGTTTGTTATCAGAAAAACACACGCGGCTGTGTTTCCCCAATGTCCTCTGTTTTCTGATTAAAGCAATTCAAGATGCAATTTCTCCTTTCTGCTTCGAAACTGCTCTGTACTTTTCCACGCTGTACTTCTCCCACTCGCTGTCGCTGGGAAGACTGCCTCGTTTAACTGCGTTGTTCTGCTGTGCTGTCGGCTCCTCCCCTCGCCTGTGTCTCAAAACGGCGCTGAATTTGAATCAGCTGCTCCGAGTTTCAGCTTGTTTGTTATCAGAAAAACACACGCGGCTGTGTTTCCCCAATGTCCTCTGTTTTCTGATTAAAGCAATTCAAGATGCAATTTCTCCTTTCTGCTTCGAAACTGCTCTGTACTTTTCCACGCTGTACTTCTCCCACTCGCTGTCGCTTCCACTCGCTGTCGCTGGGAAGACTGCCTCGTTTAACTGCTGAAGCAATGGCCAGCAAAAATGTAGTTTTTAAGGACATGAGCTTCAGATCCACTGTGTGGAGTGGCTCAAGTGGGGCTTTTGTAAGGGCTTCCAGCATCACATCAAGGCGCCACGAGGGGAGGCTAGATGTCCTGGGAGGACGCAGCCTCCTCGCACCCTTAAGAAATTGGGATGCCAGGAAATGGTTTCCAGGCGATAACCCATCTATGCGCGTGTGGCAAGCAGATACGGCTGCTAGGTACACCTTCAATGTGGAAGGAGACCTACTGTCATCTAATAGTCTCTGGAGAAACTGTAAGATAACTGCCATGGTGCAGGTAACTGTGTCCTGGCCCTAGGCCAGACACCAGTCCTGAAATAACTGCCACTTATGCACGTATTGCGACCTGATAGAGGGAGCTCTCGTGCTCTGAATAGTGGCAATAACTGCCAGTGGTGTCAGTGGGAAGGCATATAGGAGACAAGCGGGCCATTCGTGGGCCAGGGCGTCGACTCCTAAGGGACTGTCGAGGTCTCTCATTGAGAACCAAAGAGGGCAGTGCGTAGACTCCCGCGAGGCGAAGAGATTTACTTCTGCTCTGCCGAACCACTCCAAGATGCGTTCCACCACCCTGGGGTTGAAACGCCATTCCGAGGCCACGGGACCTCCTCTGGAGAGGAGATCCGTAGCTTGGTTGAGTTGGCCCAGTAAGTGGACTGCTCGAAGAGAAGCCAGCCGGGGCTTCGATCACAGCAACAGCCGAACCGCAATGCAGTGAAGGCTAGGAGATCTCAGGCCACCCTGGCGGTTGATATATGCCACAACCGTGGTGTTGTTTGACCACACCAGCACGTGTTTGCTCCAGACCACCGGAAGAAAGTGCTGTAGGGCGAGATCTACTGCCCTGAGTTCTAGGACATTGATGTGGGCAGAGGCCCAATGTCCACACTCCCCGAGTCCCCACATCGTTCCAGACTGCGCCCCAGCCGTGGTTGGATACGTCTGTGGTGATTGCTTCCCTCCAGAAGATGGGACCCATGGTTGTCCCCTGACGAAGGTTGGAGGTGATTCTCCACCAGCGCAGGGTTCTCCAGCAGGACTGGGATATCACCAGCCTGCGGTGTTTGTCTTGTTGTGGGTGAAGTGCAAACGAATTGAACCAGGCCTGGAAAGGCCTTTGGTGGAGAAGGCCCAAAGGAAGGGCCTGCGAGGCAGCAGTCATCAACCCCAGCATGCGCTGACACAGCACCATGCTTACTGTCTCTCTCAACCTGAACAGGGAGAGGCAAGACTCTATTGCGGTAACTCTATGAGTTGTTAATGTGGCCTTCATAGAGTCTAGGTGAAGGCCCAGAAATCCGATTACTGGCGTGAGGCAGCACTTTTGCAGGTTCATTCTGAGACCAAGCCGCCGGAGGTGGTGTGTGACCAACGTCATATGTGCCAGGGCTTGCTCCTGTGACTGAGCACAGTCGTCTAGATAATTCATCAGTCGAACGCCCTGAACCCGCAGGGGGGCCAGGATAGCGTCCATGCACTTGGAAAAGGTGCGAGGAGCAAGGTACAGGCCGAAGAGGAGTATGCAGTACTCGTAGAACCTGCCCTGAAATGCAAAGCGAAGGTATTTCCAGTACCCGTGCCTAATGGGTATGTAAAAGCACGCATCCTTCAGGTCCACGGTGGTAAACCAATCGCCCTGCCGAATGGCCTGGACGACATGGCGGTACGAGAGCATTCTTGAAATGTAACACCCGAAGGTGTTTGTTCAGAAGTCTCAGATCCAAGATAGGGCGGAACCCGTCGTCCTTCTTGGGCACTAGGAATTACTTTGAATAGAACCCTTCCCTGCAAGAGGAGGGATCTACTTCGCGAATGGCACGCTTCAAGAGAAGCGTCAGGATTTCTGTGTTGAGAGCCGCATGTTGCAGCGGGTCTTTCACTGCAGTTACTATCACCCCCTCAAAGGGGGGTGGTTTTAACTGAAATGCATACCCACTCCTGTGCCCTGTGCACATTTGTACCCGCCGTGCAACCCGAGCAAATACTGTGCGCTATGCCAGGTTTCCATGAATGTGGCTCTTGTAGCCGAAAAATGCCCCCAGAGGACCTGCATGAACTCTGTGTCCAGAACATGCTGCTTTGGCTCTGTCCGACACAGTATTCTGTAATAAAATATACAGGTAATAATAATAAGCTCTCAAAGTAATATATAATAATAGTAATCGAGACAGACTCAAAGAGTCAGCAAGCTGAAAAGAGCGAGAACTCTCGAATAAGTGACTCAGCCGAGTGCTTAACGGGCAGTGCCAGTCAGCACGCCGAGTATGAGAGCTAAAGGCGGGCGCAAAATTCAAACGAGCCCGGTGAATTGCGGCCCGCGCTCAGTGAGCGTAACTAGGTTTTCAGTGAGATAAACCTGGGGAATGGACAGCCGCCAGCTTCCCGTACACAACTATGGCAATGGAGGGTAATGGCGGTGACGTCAGAACTATGGAGGCCTAAAGGCAGCTTTTATATTAAGCTCAGCATAATCCTATCATCTGACGGCGATACCCATTAGTTGATGGCTATTTTCGAATTGAAAGAGAACACATATGATAACATGTGGTTCACATGTTAATTCCATGTGTTTTTTTTACGTAAGGGTATTTTCTAAATTACCACATCTAAAGCACTACTTCAAAAAATGAAAAACTATAATAAAATAAACATTTCAAAAGAAAGTAGTATGTAAACAGGTTTATGTACATACACAACTTTAAAAACAAAATTAATTTTTAATCTAAAACATACGATTTATTTTGCATGCGTGTCACTCACAGCACAGAGTCCAGGTTGAGCTGTTGCAGCCTGCAGCTTTGTAGTTTTCTGATTGAAATGTTTCTGCTGAAGCTTGGCTAGCTTTAAGATGAAATCTCTCCTACCTTGTACAAAATGAAGGAATTGATGGAAGCCAGGTCCAGTAGAGACCTGGCTTGCATATAAAAAAAGAAATAGAATATTGTAGGTTATATTCAAAATAAAAACATGTATTGTAAAAGGCAGTTCTAGTGTTAATGAAATGTAACTTTTAGATGTTCGACACACAAACACACACAAATATAAATTCTAAGTAGTAAAACTTGTACTTAGCAGAAATTAGTGTGTGTGTGTGTGTGTGTGTTGCGTGTGTGTGTGTGTGTGTGTGCGCGCGCACGCGCGCTTGTGCTTGTGCTTGTGTTTGAAAGGTAGCCAGACAAACAATGCACGGCGTAATTCAGAATGTGCATGACAACACGTGAATTAATTTCTCTTGTTGAATGTTTTTATCTTTATGGCAACGCATGAAGCTCTCCTCACAATATTCAGAGTCGTTCTTTTCCTACTTAATAAGTCCTACTAAATATCCCCTCCCCTAAATGACTATGAATTCAGTAATCTGCATTGGTACGGACAATTTTTTTTCCTAAATCAGAACTGCTTAGAAATACATTTTCTGAAAATTACGGGGAACATGTTGTGAGGAAAACTGTCATGACTTGTGCATGTAAATGCCACCATTGTTCCTCAGCCAGAAGAGCACATAGTCAGCATCCTCACACTAATACTCCTTTCCCTATCATCTGTTTCTACTTGAAGGCCAATATCTGGAAATTCAAATGCACTTTCACCCCTCCCCCAAAATCTTGAGTAAGTATTTCCCTTTCCTCATCTGTCTCAATACTTGCATCTGACTAATCTCCTGCAGGTAGGGCTATATATCTTTTATACGCTTTCTTGTAGAACACACTTGTAGGTATTGCTGTCACCCGAACAATAAAACATTTGAAAGATGTACCTGGTATACTAGACACTTTCTTCTGGCAGAATCTATAAGCTAAACAATATAAATATAATATTCCATGGCTAAAAATGAACATCTATAGACATAAGTACCATTATCTATCAATTTAAATATCAATTTTTTGCATAAAATAAAAGATAATGTAATGATGCATATGGTGCACAGTACTTCATGCAGCAGGTATTGTCCATAATAAAGGTCCACTTACTCCATCTGGAATCACACAACTTCATAAAAATAATCTAAAACACTATTTTCAGTTTCCTATACAGTTTTACTTCCCTTTATGCGTGTGTGGATACACACTCAAGCTTGGGAACTGACCCAAGCATCGACATGGCTTTTTATTTATTTATTTATTTATTTATTTTTAGTAAACTTACAGTGCCCTCTTCTGGTATACATTGTCATAGTTTTAAAATAGGTTTCAATATGGTCCGTACATTTTCTACAAACAGTTACCATCTGTGGGAGGGTGTGGGATTTCACTGGACACAACACAGTAATTTGAGTTTCAAACACCACAGGGGTGTACTTTATTAATGCTGCCACAATGTGGCACTGTGCTGTTGAGTTTCTCCAATACCAGCGAAAGCAAAATGGAAAATAAGACACAATAACAAAACTGCAAATAAAAGGTGCTGCTTTTGCAGGGTCCCCCATTGTCGCTAATCGTATGGTTCCAGTCTTCAGCCTGTGCTCTGTTATTCCACTTCTATAACCTTTTGGGTCTGCCCAGGGTTTCTCCACTTAACTACTCATGTCCCCCTTGGGCCGTCGTTAACAAATAACAATAATAATGTCCATTCAGTCTGTCTTCTTCAGCCGAGTTTGCCTGTGTGATTTCTTTCCTCCAGATGCTGGTGGTTTGTTATTGTCTGGTGTCAGAGTTGTTGACCAAAGCTTCTGCTGTCGTTCTTCCTAGATGGGCAGCCCTGAGAAATAGCAGAGCATTATCTTTATAGGTCGAGTACCCCTCAAGACCAACCCTCACCCAACCTCTCCTTGTCATGGCCATGGTTTACAGGCAGACCCTACTGGGCTACCAAGCTCCTCCTGCAGGGTCATGCATGCATCAGACAGCCAGCACAGATCTTACCCTGTTACACCATCAATATGTTTTTTTTTTGTTTGTTTTTTGTTTGTTTTTTCCTCCAAAAGAACTCACAAAGTATTTTTTCTGATTTGTGCAACAACATAACAACAGCTTGTACAACAGAGATTTTAACAGTCAGGTCATTAGAAATCTTACTCCAGAGAGTTTCATGAAAAAACTTTTTCCTGAAATGTACTAGCCCATGGTGAAAAGCTGCAAATTCACTAATATTTTATTTAGGACGTCACCTTTAGCATTTTACCTGTTTTTAAAGAGCTCAGTGAATGGTTTAAAGGTAAACAGCATAATAAAAGAGCTTCCTGAGTAGGGACTGTCAAATTACCCAGAGTAAGTACAGTACAGGACTTAACCCCCCGCTTACCCAGAGCAGGTACAGTACAGGACTTAACCCCTAAGATATACAGTTATTCCTACTGTTAAGAAAAACAACACGGGAAGTAGGGCTTTTCCTTGTAGAGCTCCTAAACTAGGAATGCTCTGCCTTCGTTTGTCAGGAATACTGAGACCATAACAGTTTTCAAGTCAATACTAAAAATGCACTTTTATAAAATGGCTCTTACCTTAGTGTTTTAAAGTAACTTTAAAATTGTTGCTTTTGTATTATGTGTATACTGTTATTTAACTATGTTATTTAAATGGTCTGAATATGGCAGTTGTATGTGTGACATGCCATACAAATGTATTGTGTTTTTTTCTTTTTTTCTGCTATGTACTGTACAGTGCTTTGCAATACTTTTGTATAAAAAATGCTATATAAATAAACAAATACTTAATAAACTTCACAAATGTGAAAAAAAAAAAATTGGTCATGAACTCCTTCATTTCCCTAACCACAGCCCTTTGAGTTCTGGCTTCATAGTTGGATAAAATGAAGGTTTGAAGATGGAAGTCAGAGTTCAGAGATGAACTAGCCTGCATAGTCCAGGAGGTTCTCTCAGTGAATACGGGCTACATTACTTTCCCAAAACAGTTACTGGCAGTGTCTGTAAGATCATTTAAGGTAAAGTCATATTATTTAATTTAAGGCATATCTTGTTTGGGAAGGCTTTAGTTTAAATTACTAAACTATTCCTCTCTAAATTATTCCAACATAGTTTTCTAAAACTGTAATGTCCATTATTTCCACTAGATGTCCTCGTATTAACATGCAGTGATGCCGTACATGTTACTATAACATACAGCATATATTTTATAAATCTGAAAGTTATTACTAAGATTTTACCCATTGGTAAAGAAATATAACAAGCTGCCAGAAAAAAAAAAAAAAAAAAAAAAAGATTGCCATTGTCTCCGGACACAGTTTGGAATCTTGCAGTTTGGGGAAGGTGCAGTTTTCTCATGGGAGCCATACAGCCCTTTCATCAAATCTCTGCTGTTCATTAAGTATGTGCTCATCTCCTGCATTTTTGGAAGGCTCTGAATGCTAAAGCTCAAGTGTTTATCCCCAAACCGGTTAAGATGGGCTGAAGCAAGAAAGTCACAGGGGTTTCTGAGAAGATCATGGAAAACCACACATCAAAATCTAATTGTTCATTTTTCATCACTTTACTCCTACTAATAATGCACCTTTTGTATTATTTGTATTACAGTTTTCACCTCAGAATTAGTGTTTTGAAGGTACAGAACCTGTCCCCTTCTTACCTTTTTATACTTTGTGTAGCTTCATCAGTCACACTGTAGGTTAAATTCATACTATACCTAATTCTTACAGTGGGATAATTATAATTTCCAACCTCTAAAAACACCATCAGAAGATTATCTGAACTCATGAAACGTTCCTATATTGTTATATCGCAATACTTGAGAATACAAAGAGGGGTTTTGCAAAAGTTTACCATAGCAAAACCACAGCAAAGTGCAATAAAGCATATTGAGAGCATGGTAAACCAGGGTAAACAATGGTAAATGCCTACTTTAGCCATGGAAAAAGTAGCAAAAATACTGTGGTAAACTTTTATAAGGGGAATCTGTACAGCTATAGCTACATATTTTGCATCACCATATATCATTAACAAAAGTCGAATGAGACCTGCTTAATAATGTTATGTTAACATATTGAATTACATACTGCTTTGTAGTTTTCCATATACCTGAAAAACTGACAAAAATTGACAAATTTGACATTTTGAAATCTTACATGAAATACTGTACTACTGTCACGGCTTCTAGTAGACGTTTGCAATATAATTTTGTAGTTTCTTTGATTGCATGATGTTAAATAAAAGATCTAAATTATGTTCATATAGTTTATTTTTTATTATGTCTCAATCCTAAAATTCTAGGTAGTTCAAAACCTTTGTCCATCGCTGTACAATACAATATGCAGCATGTATGTTACATTCCTTACATTCAGCTATGGCCAGAAGTTTTCCATAACATGCCACTTTCACTTCTAAATGGAATGCTAGTACTCATTAGAAACTATGTTGTGTTTCTGATAGGAGGATACCCCCTCTACTCATACTTAATCAAACTGTTTTTGTAGCCTTTTGTCTATGCCTCTTTGTTGTTTCTTTGTTTGGTCTAGTATCCGGTAATGTCTCTTACCATCATGACTTTTTCAATCGAACAGGGCACGACATCCATTTCAAACGTCGCATTTTCCATTTACTGCATTCCTTCATCTACAGTTCCAGTAGCCCACGAAGGTGGGTGTATAAATGTATTCATTTTGTTACTTGTTCCTAAAAATATATGACATTGAGTTTTGGACTGCGACTTCTCGCTAGTGCAAAACTAGCTTTTTCTGAACCATTAGGTTATTTCACAGAGTTAGCGCTGTGAAGCATATTTAACGCACCGTCATGGATACATCCATCTGTTACGTATAGCCGGATAAGAGGGCGACAACACGCACAAAACGCATCTTTCATTCTCTAAACGAGCAATCCAGCAGAAGCCATACAGGTCTGTTTTTGGTTCTCCCCGATCTGGTTAATTTAAGGGCATTTATTTGTTTTCCTATGCAGTCTGTATTTCTGTTGCTTATTTTCACTCAGCGCTGCAGACCCCCTTACAAATGAGTACCATGGGATTACCATGGTAGTACCATGGTACTGCATGGGACATTGAAGGTACAGCATAGTACTATCATGGTACAATAATTAGTACCATGGTACATTGAAGGTACAGCATAGTACTACATTGTACAATAATTTGTACCACGGTACAGCTTAGTACTGCTATGGTACATTGATGGTACAGCATAGTGCTACCAGGGTACAATAATTAGTACCATGGTACAGCTTAGTACTGCTATGGTACATTGATGGTACATCATAGTACTACCATGGTACAATAATTAGTACCATGGTACATTGTTGGATTACAATGGCACGCATTATAGATACCATGGTACTTCTATTGTACAAGAATGGTACAATGGTGCAGCAAGGTACAGTATGTATATATGACAATAAAGTGATGTAAAAGTATACATTGATTAATTTTATACTACGTAGTTACCACTGTAGGACATAACATGTGCACAAACTATAGATATTGAGATTTCAGTGCAGTACTCCATGTGGTTTTAAAAAGCTTGGTTTTATATTATACTTTATGAATTGTGGTGCAGTGTTGGAGTATTTAACAGCATTGATTTGTACCGTGGCCATAAACGTGCAATGTTTACTTTCCAGTTCTTTTTTTTTCAGTTAGTTGCACCACTTTAACCATGCACAGCATTTAAAACAATGTTGTATTTTTTTCAAATGGAAATATATAGTTACAAGATAAAGGCAGGGTTTTATTTTATGCAATTATCAAATAAAAAATCATATGGTCAATATTTAATTTTTAGGAAAATGTACTTTACTTTAAAAATGTAAATTGTTTATTATTGGTAAACATCAGACATCAACATAAATATAATTTGTAATATGTTTATTTTCATATAGGTAATAAATGCAATATATACAAACATATAGCACTACAGATATAGCAGGTAAAAATGACAAATATAAACAGTCACATTACGTACTGTACATTGTGTTAGTTTTAAAACACATACAAGTGAAACATAAAAATAAAAACATTTTGTATCAGTAAATATACTTAATCAGACATTGTACTATAGACAATCAGAAATAAGCTTATAAAGCGGATTTTTTTCTTAACCTATACAATTATCTAGTCCAAAGAAACATTATAAGATTTTTAGATCTTTTAAGATCCTCCATTTAAGATCCTTTACGAAGATATTTCACTCAGTTCAGTCCTAATAATATTGCAAATTTGGCATAAAAGAAATATGTCTTATTTCTACAATTAAATTTATCAATCTTATATAAGATTGTTAAATAAGTAAGGGATTGCCGAATCTTTCTCCGCAATAGATGCGTGAGATTTCTGGTTGTCACAGTCTTGTACCTTTAAAAAAGCCACTTGTGCAGATAGACTCACGGACAGAAGCGCTCGAGCCTGAAGTCGTCTCCTGAATTAACGACTTCTTTCGTAATTTTTACCTCAGGACCTCAGGTGAGTGAAATAGTGTACTGTACCCAAATGTCATGGATATAGAAAACATATTTATATATTTGAAATGTTGTGTTCTGTGAATGTTTGTCTAAACATTACCCCCCCCCCCCCCCCAAAAAAAAAAAAAATTAAACAGCATGTAGGTGTTCCCTTGATCGCTACCAAATTATAATCTTGGGTATAGATGTTGTGGGTATATTTTGAGCCCAAAATTGTTATATTTATTTAACTTTAATTCGCTGATTGCGTATAAAGTTTTGACTGCTGTATTATTTCATATTATTGAGGATGTTATTGGTTACACACACAGTTCTTATCATTTCCTATAGTAGTTTACAAATGCACATTCATGTCATAAAGTTTACAAATATGACTTGTTAGCCTAGCCACTCCTGGGATTTAATAGACTGCTATCGTATGTGGTTAGGAAATGAACACCTCTCTTAACCTTTTGCCGCCGGACCGTTTTAATTTCGTGCATTTTTGACCGATGATGAGCCATGTGGTCTGTGATGTATCACAGCAATAATAAGCCGTGTGGTAATCAAACCAGTCTATGAAGCTTGTTACTGAATAAACCTAGCCCCTAGAAATAAAAAAAAAAAAACTAGGTTTCCCTCCGTGTATTTTTAATGATACACTTCAAGAAAGTTGTGTACTGGAAACACAATCGGCAGCACCGACTTTGGAGCTGAGTTACGCCATGTAAACACAGCACGAAGGCAACGCAGACGTCTCATCAACAGCTGTTTTTGAAGGTAATTATCTCATGAACTTGTGTAATTCAATACGTGTTTCGATTCAATATATAATATATATATATATATATATATATATATATATATATATATATATATATATATATATATATATATATATATATATTATGTGTGTGTGTGGTACATTATTTGCTTGCACTGACTGCAATAACTTTAGTGCATTTTACATGCAAAATTGGTTTGTATTTACTTTGTATTGCATGTATTGCGTTATCTATGACAGACACAATTACCCTGATTGAGAGTAAGTGTACATCTTCTGAAATCTTTGTGATATGTTGGTATGGAAGGCACTTTGTATTCTTTACCTGTATTTACATACAATAAACATTAACTTATTATCAATGGGTATGTATTTTCATGGCTACTTTTTAAATGCATGTTCTTATTGGAATATGATTGCATTAAAATAACAAAGTTTACCAATTATTTTTAACTGTTCTAATATATTAAGCTGGATAAATTTGGGGACATCATCTATGCATATGGAAGCGAGAGGTTTGGAATTGAAAAAAGGAAGGAAAAAGTACAAACTATTCCTGGAAAGTCTAGACGGCAGCAGGAGATTGAACGCTTAGTTAGAGAAAGGAGGCAGTTGCGGAAGCAATGGAGAAAAGCATAACAAAGTCAGAAGGAGGGACTCCATCTGTTACAAAGGATCATAAAAGATAAGCTTGCAATACTGCACAAAGCTGAGCGCATACAGAAACACTACAAAAAGAAAGAGCGTGCGAGAACTAACTTTTATAAAGATCCATTCAAATTTGTAAAGAAGATATTCACCAGTGAGAAAAATGGCACACTAAAATCATCTAAGTTTGACCTGGAGAGATATTTGGAGGAAACACGTACAGATTGAAAAAGGCAGGAGCCTATGTCAATTCCTTCAGACATCCCACCTATCAATCCACCGGAATATCAAATGGAGGACTGTGCACCTAAGTGGAAAGCAGTAGAGAAAGCTGTGAAAAAAGCAAGGGCATCATCATCTCCAGGGCGTAATGGAGTTCCATACAGAGTGTACAAGAGTGCTACTGGAGTTCTACGAATCCTGTGGAAATTGATGAAAGTGGCATGGGAAAAACAGGTTGTACCAAGAGCATGGCGATGAGCAGGTGGAGAGTCTTTATACCAAAAGAAAAGGATTCTACAAGCATTGGTCAGTTTCGTCCAATTTCCCTATTAAACGTAGAAGGCAAGATTTTCTTCAGCATTAGTGCGCAGAGATTGTCAACCTACCTATTAAAGAACTGCTTCATTGACACTTCAGTACAAAAAGCAGGCATTCCAGGTTTCCCAGGATGCTTGGAACACATCAGCATCATCTGGCAACAAATTCAATCAGCAAAAAAAGAGAGGAAGGAGCTCCATGTAACATTCCTGGATTTGGCTAATGCATATGGTTCAGTGCCACATGAACTTGTTTGGGCAAAATTTGATTTTAACAGCGTACCGATGACAATAACAAATTTAGTGAAAGCCTACTTTGGAGATTTTCAATTTAGTTTTTCAACTTCAGAATTCAGCACTACGTGGCAATGTCTAAAAGTTGGAATAACTTAGCCTGCACTAATCGGTTATTGGGCAAATTAACCAATAAAATTGAATAGGCACGAATGCAATTCAAGCCCACTAAATCAAGGAGCATCTCTATAATTAAAGGTAAAGTAGTAGTTAAAAGGTTCTACATTAATGAGGAGGCAATACCAACAGTGTCCGAGAAGCCAGTGAAAAGTCTAGGGAGATGGTACGACGGGGATCTAAAGGACACAGTTTGTGTGGGAGAAGTTAGACAACAAGCAGTGAAAGGATTGAAGGGCTTTGACAGAAGCGCTTTACCAGGCAAACTGAAACTCTGGTGCTTTCAGTTTGGACTACTGCCAAGACTGCTGTGGCCACTGACTGTGTACGAGGTTTCCTTGACAACAGTTTAGAAGCTGGAAGCTTTAATCAGTTCATATGTCCGGAAATGGTTGGGAGTTCCACACTGCCCCTGCAGAGTGGGACTTTATGGTAAAGGAATACTGCAGCTACCAATCTCTGGTCTAACGAGCAGTTTAAGCGTGCCAAAGTCCGACTGGAAATTACATTGGTAGATTCACACGACAAATTCTTAGGGGAGGCAGCACCTGTGTTGAAAACTGGAAGAAAATGGATGGCAAAGAAAGCTGTGGAAGATGATAAGGCTGCCCTTTGAATCGGAGATATTCTGGGGCAAGTTCAACATGGAAAAGGAGGTTTTGTTCTCAGTTCTTCTCCTCCTACATGGCATAAGGCAACCTCAGCTCAATGGAGAAGCTGGTAGTCAATGAGGTGCAAAAGCAGGAGGAGAGGATCAGGTGTGTAAAGGCAATTTCCCAGGCCAAGCAGGGAGAATGGATGAGATGGGAGAGTGTGGAACAATGCAAGATTGGCTGGCAAGACCTTTGGACAATGGAACAGAGCAGGATTAGTTTCCTCATCAGATCAGAATATGATGTTCTCCCATCACCACAGAACCTAAACCTCTGGGTGGATGAGGATCTCTCATGACCTTTGTGTTCATCACCTGCAACATAAAGGCATGTTTTGACAGGATGTAAGGTGGGTCTTAGCCAAGGACGGTTTACTTCGCGCCATGACTTAGCAAGAGCTGAGTTCAAATCAGCATGAAGTTCAACATTTGCCCTCATGTAATGGAAATCAGTATATCAGCTTTGTTATACCTTAATATTTAGCTACAAATGAAACATGTGAGGTTTCTTTTTAAAATAGATCTGTGTATTACTGCACTTAGTTTAAATGTATAAAAAAGTGATCTTATCATTCTTGCCTTGATCAACAAGTTTGTTAGCTGCTAGGCCACTAAATTGGACATTTCTTTTTTATGAACATCAACTAAAATATTAATCTAGATATATTTAATTGTTTTTTTTAAATAGATATTCCTTATCTGTTACCATATGTTAAAATATAAGAGGTTTGGGAGTCACTCACATGGAGAAATCTTTCTACAAGTCACCATTACATGAAGCACCGTGTTCATTTTCTGGAGCTAGGCAGGATAACTGTGAGCCAGATCATGAAATGATAAGCATATCCCTTAATGTAATGTGATTTACTGTTATAATGTGGGAAGGAGTATGTATGCAGCTTATATATATTTTATTTAAGTTAATCAAACTCCAGTCTTTGAGAGTCACAGTCTTTTGGTTTGTGTTCTATCTTATAATTCAATTACTTAATTGATCAAAATATTCTATTAGACATATTTTACGTTTGTCCTAGTATTCTGTAATTAATGTTTTAAAATATATGCTGTTACCTAAATTAAATCAATTAAGTAATTGAGACCTCAGGTGAAGTCAAAGCCAGAATACACTTTGTCCTCTTAGAAATGAGTTTGACATCCCACTGTACTGTATGTAATACACTGTAGTACACTTTAACCATGATAGAACACATATTTGTGGATGTTTATGGATCTGGACTGTTTTTAGTAAAAACCAAAATTATTTGTGAATCTGGACAGTGGTAGTGGTACAATATTTTCTATAAAAAATTCAAAGAAATTCTGAGGCATACTGCAAATATTTCTACCATTTTTTAATTTTTTCAGGAAAAATACAGCTTTCATCAGGCATTAAAATAATAAAAAGCAAGTGTAACAGGGAGAGATCTGTGCTGACTCTGCTGGCGCGTCCACAGGGCTGCAGGAAGAGGGCGGCAGTCGTCCAACAACCGCCTGTGAGTCATGGCAGTGACACGGGGAGGTGGGAGAGTGGGTGTGTGGACTTTCCCCCTCTCTGAATGGCTGAAAGGCTTAGGAGATTGTTAGCCCTATAAATTAACGCTCTGTTGTTTCCTCAGGTCTGCCCTGTTAAACGCGCCGAGAGTGCGGAAGCGCTGGTCAACGACCGAGAACCAGTGGGAGAGAAAGAAACGGAGGTTCAGAGCGAGACATTGAGGGCGGGGAACCCTTGGGCAGACCCCTGATTAGTATATCAGAGCAGGCTAGTGAGCCGGCAGCGTAGGAAGGTAATCGGGGTCACACGGGCAGCGGCGACCGGGATATTGCTGCAAAGTGCAGCACCTTTTCTTTGTAGTTTTTGTTACTGTTTAATTTTCGCTATTTCTTTGTGCCTTCTGTTTTGAATTATTGTTTCGAAGCAAGCAAGGGCGCCGGTATTGTGTACCATCGCTTGGTATGCCCGTGGTTCTGTTTACCATCGTTGGTAAATCAGACCACGGACCCACAGCGCCATCTGCGGAATTAAAGAAAAAACAGCACCCTGAAATAAAACTGGGCACCTGTGCGGTGTTGCCAAATTCACCTGTCTGTCTCCTGTGTCAGTGAATTACCCACCACCCTTCCAAAGCAAGTTGCAAAGATGTAGCCACAAGACCCCTACTAAGCTTGTGTCAGACTTGCTGACTGTTCTGGTTCCCAGATAGATTTTGGCCCAGTGTTCTTTGATGGGAACAAGCAGTCATGCAGCTAAAGAAGGAAAACTAAGAAAAGATAAACTGGACGAAAAGGTCGTTGATGCTATTGTTCGTGAGTTTTGTCTTTGTTGTGCATTTATTATATGGTATTAAACATGTTAACAAAGAACAATACTAAGTAAATTAGTATTTGTTATTGTGAAAAAAGTAATATGACCTCAACAGTTTGTTATAAACTAGATATGCAAAGTTTTGCAAATGTCAAGGTGCTTCCTCAGATTTAGTAAGAATAATTAAATACAGCGGAGTACAAAGCAATCTTTTTATTTTTATTTTGTATACAGTAGCTCAGTTTTATTTACTATTATATTACAAAGTGATTTAATGTATAACTTTTATTGTAAGTAGTAGCAAAATTGTGCAGTTTACATATGTCAAGATAAAATGAATCACTGGCTTGTATTAAAAAAAAGGTCTAAAACATATTTTAAATAATAATAATAATAATAATAATAATAATAATAATAATAATAATAATAATAATAATAATAATAATAACAGACCACAAGCTCTGTGAATTTCTAAGTTTAAAATGAATGACAGAGTGGTGAGGATGGTTAGCTGGCATTTGTAATGAGTTGTTCACAGGAATCTCCTAAAACTACAATACTGTGGAAAACATATCAGTTGGGCTTTAATGTCATTATCACTTTTCTATTTGTTATTGTTATATTATGATTTTTTTCCACCCAAATATAATGAATAAAATCAATATCAACCTGCGTCAAACAGGTGTTGTAAGAAGGTTAGTATCGTCTCAATAGGACAGGTAACCGGATCACAACCTTCGGCAATGCATCAGTCTTGGAAAACTTTCCATTTGTATGAGTACTGGGCTCTAGTGCTCGGCGCCCTAGCAGACTGTAGTGTTTCTGGCAAACCTCGTCTGAATAGACGGCTGTGTTCAACGGCCAGACCCAGAGCAGGAGCTGGGCTGGGTTCGGGTGCCATAATTGCCCCTCCGCTTGGCTCAGGAGGTCCTTGCACAGCGGGAGCTGTCATGGCTGATCCGACAACATGTCAGTCAATAAGGAGGAAGGATATCAATGGAGATTCCTTATGTAACAGTCTGTTGTGACTAAATTATACTGAGTAAAAATGACAAAATAATTTTAAAAAGTAAGAATGAAGCTTTTAAAACATTTTACTAAATCTGTGGGCCTAATTTAATACAAATATTAATATTGTTATTTTTTAGTGTACGCCACAAAGACATTGAACTGCACAGAGGCAGAAGTGAAGAAATTACGCATTGAAGAAAAGCTTATGCATCGTTGTAGGAAATTTTTTTTTTTTTTTTTGGGAGGGGTCACTTTTTTTATTGTATTACCTGGCCCCTAAATTGAGGGTTTGTTATTTTTCTGTTTTTTCTATTATATAAAAGTGTTGTTGTTGGAAGCAGTGAGAGAAACGAGTAAACGTTAGGTTATTACCATAACCCTGGTTCCCTGAAAGAGAATGACAACCATTATCAAATGGGAAAGAGCCCCCTCTGACCGTCAATCACTGAGCATATATAAAAAAGGGCCCTGCTGTGAGGGGAAAGTCCCTCCCACCTCCTGTTGAAGAGGAACGTCCTCACATTAACATATCGACATTTTCTTTCGAAGTCAGAGGTCAGCTGTGGACACGACCTCGAAGGGTAATGGTTGTCATTCTCTTTCAGGAAACCTGGGTTATGGTAATAACATTCCCTTTCAATTAAATGACAACTATTACCAAATGGGAAGCTGTTCAAAAGCTGTCGTGGCTCCAGATTACCGACAGTACAACCTCACAGAGCCCTCATGACGCCGAAGGGCATGCCGCCTGCAACACGCTAGAGCCCAGAGAGCGTCTCGCTCGGTTTGCCACATCAAGGCGGTAAAAAACACGCAAATGTCTGATTACCTGTCCATGTAGCAGCATTTCATGGTTCATCTAAGGAGGCACCATGAAGGAGAGCCCACGAAGTTGCCTGGCCCCTAGTAGAATGGGCCTGGTAAGAGGGACTCCATCTGTTTGTATGCCAAGCGTATCGCATCTGTCAGCCAGTGCGCTAAACATTGCTTCGATAGGGCCTGACTTCTAGAACGGGACCGATAGCAGACAAACAGCTGGTTGGACTGTCTCCAAGACACCGTTCTATCCAGGTAACAACGCAGAGCCTGAACTGGCTAGCATGTGCTGTCTACGGTCCTCCTCTGACTCGTGTGGGGGAGGTCTGAAAGTTTCCAAAATCACCGGCTGGTTGATAGGGAATGAAGATACCACCTTTGGCAAAAAGTCTGGATTTGTTCGTAATGCTACCCACGAGTCATTCCCCGTGAAAGCCATGCATGTGTCATCAATGGACAGCGCATGAAGCTCACTTACTCATCTGGCAGAGTTAGTGGCTATTAAAAACGCCACCTTCAAGGAAACAGGGCGTAGTTCTGCTGACACCTTGGGCTCGAATGGGGGACTGTGACAGAAATACAATTAGATCTGGTTGTAAATCTCCCTCTGGACCGGTGAGGATACTAAATAGCGAAAGGAAAAGTATCTGGACGGGCTGGCCTGACAGTTTGTTTCCGAGGTCGGGAAGTGGGTCAGCCTGGATGGAAGCGAGACTCTGTTGCAGAAACGTATTGAACCGGAAGGTAATCGAGGTAGCAGCTGCAAGCTATAGACGCAGCTGGAATAATTTACCAAGGGTTCATGCAGGGTAGCATAAAAGGGGCCTAATCTTTTCCTTTGCTTGGGTTGTACTTTAACCTGGAAGGTCCAAGAGAGCTGAGGTAGGTACTGCCGGAGAACTAAAAAAAGAATGTAAAATAATATTTGTGAGTGTTGAGTTTGTTTATATTGTCTGTTAGTAACTGACTGTGTTTATTGAATCACCAGACGGCTAACACATATCCGGAGTTGTCGCCTTGGGCCAGCACAAGCCAGATCATCACTGCACTAATACAGTCACGAAATAACATTGTTTATCACCCACCATGAGCACGACCACACGCACCCAGGACTGGTGACCATGTGCTGCATTATTGTGGGGCAGATACGTCTGTGATTATTGTTTGGGACTATTGTTATCTCCGTGCCATACACATTTTTGTGTATTGTCGGGATTTATTATTTGGTCGCTAGACCTGGATTACAGTTAAAACCCCTTTCCTACCAGATTACAATTGTTTGTGATTTTCTTTGCACTGCATCACCTCTACACCTGTTCACAATCACCGGCCAAATTGCCACAGGGACACATAAGGACCCGCAGTACCAGTTCTAGATCCCACTTGGGGACCATACTCTTCATGGGAGGACAAAGACTTCGAGCCCCTTTAAGAAATTGCACTGCCAGGAAATGTGCCCCAGGGGACACCAAGTCAATTTTGTCGTGGCACACTGATATTGCTGCCAGGTATACCTTCAAAGTGGACGCTGGTTTTCCTGCGTCAAACAGGTGTTGTAAGAAGGTTAGTATCGTCTCAATAGGACAGGTAACCGGATCACAACCTTCGGCAATGCATCAGTCTTGGAAAACTTTCCATTTGTATGAGTACTGGGCTCTAGTGCTCGGCGCCCTAGCAGACTGTAGTGTTTCTGGCAAACCTCGTCTGAATAGACGGCTGTGTTCAACGGCCAGACCCAGAGCAGGAGCTGGGCTGGGTTCGGGTGCCATAATTGCTCCTCCGCTTGGCTCAGGAGGTCCTTGCACAGCGGGAGCTGCCATGGCTGATCCGACAACATGACAGAGAGGAGAGCAAACCAGGGGCATCTCGGCCATCTGGGTGCAACCAGCAAAACCTATGCTTTCTCTACCCTGATCCTCTCTAGTGTCAGCGGTAATAATAGTAGCAGAGGGAACGCATACAAGAGCCCCTGTGGCCAGGGGTGAGCTAGCGCGTCTACTCACAGGGGGCCCCCATCTCTCTCCATGGAGGACCATAGGGGGCAATGAGTGGACTCGTGCAGATCGAAACCTCTCCCAAATGTGTTTCACCACTTGAGGATGCAGTCTCCACTTCGAGCTTTTTTGTGCGTCCAGGACAGGAGTCTGTGTGCTGCGTGGTGACGGCCCAGTGAGTGAAGGCTGCCTTGATGGTTTATGTAGGCTACCACAGTGGTATTGTCCATCTGGACAAGCACATGTTTGTGCGCTAATTGCTGGCAAAAATGAGATAACGCCAGGCTCACTGCTTGCAGCTCTTGGGCATTTATGTGCGCTTGCTGCCAATGTCCCTTTCACTGACCTCTTATTCCTCTTCCATTCCAGACCGCTCCCCAGTTCAGGCTGGAGGCATCTGTAGTGACCACTTCCCTTCTGCAGGGGGATCCGAGGGGAGAGCCAAGGACAGGATGGAGCCACCACTGGAGTGGTGGCTCCACCCTGTCCTAGTGGAAGGATTCTCGAAGCGGCTGCCATCACCCCAACAACCTTTTATATATTTTCACCTGCAGGGGAGCGTCCTTTCTGAATCGGGATAGTGTGGCCTCCAATGACCAAATCCTGTCTTCTGACAGTGAGGCAAGCATGCTCACAGAGTTTAGTTTGATCCCCAGGAACACTGTGGACTGAGACGGTACGAAGTTGCTCGTCTGTTGATGTATCGAGAGCCTTAACTTCATCACATGATCTATGACCTGTTTTGTGTGTGCCTCTGAGTGTGCTTTGGAATGCGCGCAAACTAACCAATTGTCCAGATAGTTTAGATCTGAATACCCCGCAGCCTGAGTGGAGCCAGTGCTGCATCCATGCACTTCAAAAATGTGTGGGGTGCCAGCGAGAGGCCAAATGGCAACAAGCAGAATTCGTACAAGTTGTCTTGAAAGGCGAAGCACAGATATTTTCTGTGCGTGGGACAAATCAGGATGTGAAAGTAGGCGTCTTGCAGGTCGATCGATGTGAACCATTCACCTGGTTGGACGGACTGGAGGATACGCTGTGCTGTCAACATGTTGAACTTCCTCTGTTTGAGGAACAAGTTGAGGACCCTGAGGTCCAGAATTGGTCTGAAACTGCCGTCCCTGTTGGGCACCAGGAAGTACCTGGAGTAAATGCCGCTGAGGGCATCACTTGGACTTACCAAGCATACAGCGTTTTTCTGTTGAAGATTGGCGATCTTCTGTTGAAGGAGTATCGCTCTCGCTGGTTCGACAGTGGTGAGGAGCACACCCTTGAAGGGTGGAGGACCTATGCAGAATTGTAGAGCGTATATGTGTCTCATTGTCGATAGCACCCAGGAGTCCTGGGTGCAGCCTTGCCATGGGTCATTGCTGTTGGTCAGTCCGGTTGTGGGGGAGGGGGGGTATTAGTGGCAGCTGGGGCCCCTCAGGGGCGGACTCCCTTGGGCTTGGGAGGGGGCGGGTATTTCTTAGGCCTCGGCCTCCAGCCAGAGAACCGGTTATCCCTGGCTGCGGTGATCCCTTGCTGCTGGCTCTGCCTCTGCCTTCTTGTCTACTCTTGGGTGGAGGGCGTTGTTTAGACCCTTTTACCCAGCACACTGTGAATGCCACCTTGGGTGCTGACGGTAAGCCAGAAGGCGCAAAAACTTGGAGGTGACCTCCGTGGCATTGTGGGACCTCTCAAGGCTCACATCAATGGTCGCCCCAAATGTCTGCCCCTGTGTAATGGGGGAATCCAGTAACGCCACTTTCTCGGTCTCCACGACTTTGGCTTGCATCAACAACAAAAGCCGGTGAGCAGCCATCATCGCTGACGGTAGTGCGACCACCAGACCATCTCTGGTCTGGTAGAGCACCGGTATAGCCGTGGCATTTGCTGCTCCTACTGACAGCACTGCCAATGCGTGCGCCTTCTTAAGCATGGCACCCGTTGTTCTGCAAGGCTTAGACAGGCAGGTTGGGTCCTTATTCCCCCTGGTGAAGATGGAACCTTGCACCAATACCGTGACCGTGTCCCCGATAGTGGGGAATGTGTCTAGGCCCGCTTCTTGGGCTCCTGCAGTGTGCAGCAGAGACTGCTGTTCTGTAGGCTGAGGGTGCAGACACTGGGTTGCTCCAGGAGGAGCGCACCAATTCCAGGAAGTCCTTGCATAAAGGGAGGGCTTGTTGTGGGTGCCCTTTTTGCTGGGTGCCCTCCTGTTCTGCTGGCCAGGGAACGTCCGTGGCTGCAGCTGCACGCTGCATTAGCACCCAGAACTCTTCCCTCTACGACATATGCGACAGGGCATTAAGGAGCCCCACGTTGTGGTCTGCCTGATGGAGGTGGCTGGGTCCAAGACGTCTGTACGAGCTTGGGCGCCTGTGAGGCAATTCCGACGGGGATCGTCAGCTCCTGCGTGGGAAAGAGGAGCGGTGCCTGCGTGGTGAGCGCCTGTCCCCTGGTGAGCGTCCCCTCTTGCGGTACCGCCTCGGCAGTGACTATCTCACCGCCCCTGAGAGGTGTCTTCGCGTCTGTACCAGTGGTGGGGAAGGGGAGGGTGACTCAGGTGTGCGGGAGAGCTCTCTAGTCACTGTAGCAGACAGAGTCCTAGAGGACGTCTGCGGAGACCCTTGGACCACTGACCTCATTCTCCCATGGCTCAGGGAGAGAGACTCTGCTGGGGATAGGGCTCCATTTAATTCTTTTGGAGAACTTCCTGCACGGAGAGCAGTCCAACTCACCCGCCAGTGTTTTGGCTGCATGGTCTGGCCCTAAGCATCTGACGCAGGGTTGGTGCTCATCCTGCCTGGGCAGCTTTGCAGTGCACTGGTGGAAACCAGCGGAGGACCCAGTCGACTGCAGTGACATTGCATCTAGGCAGGGCTGCTGCGCTTGGTTGTGGTGGGAAAATTACATCTTATGAAATTTATGTATTAACCTCTGAGCTGTCTGTACATGGATTTGCTTAGCCTGTGTGACTTAAAAGGGGATCACAGCAATGTAATAAGAAGTTTGAAGGTTATTTTCTATAATGTTTAAAATCAAGAAATACACTTATGTAGCCTGGATGCTTCTCTTCCTCTTTCAGTCTTCATCACACATCTTGTTATTGCTAAGTGAAAGGGGTCTAAGGTGGACCAGAAATGTCCTATATAATGATAATGTGTTATTATCGGTAGTTCTCTGTGAAGATACATCTTCTTTCATTTCAAATGTCAGGTGGCCCTTATAAGGAATTGAAAAAGTACTGACATTTAGCTAGAAAGAGGAAGTTCTGTTTCTTTAGCGAACACAAGCTGTGGCACTTCACAAGAAATGTCACTGACTTATTTTTATTTTAAGGGGGGGGGGGGGGCTTGCAATTTAAATATGATTGTTATGATTGGTCTCATTTTAATCTTCCGAGTTGTTGCTATCTGCTAATATTGAATTAAGCTTCTGTGATTGGCTCGCAATAACTGTAGGTTACAAGGTATATATTATGCTTACTGGATCTGCGTAGGTCAGAACATTGCTCGGTTTTCCTAACACCTGCGTGTGTTAAGAGTGTTCTCAGGTTTGCAAACTTTAACTATTAAACTTATTTACTCAAATCTTGTCTGTTCTACTGAGTCTCTATCTTACAGAAGTTAAAGTGAAAACTTCCATAACATGGTGCAGAGTCAATTGGCACCAAGGGCGGTGCGGATGGGTAGCGCTGTCGGTGCCAGGCTGTAGACGGCCCCAAAGGTGTCGAGTCAATCGCTGTCGGGATCGGCATCAAGGAGGGCACTGTCAGTGACAAACAGTCGGTGGCGCCAAAGATAGTAACACCGGTGTCGGGTCAATCGGGGCCAGGTAGGTGATGTTTTTTTCAGCCTCTGCCGGGGTATGTAGCCGATTCAGTCGGTGTGGTCGTCGAGGGCAAGCACAGCCGCGCTAGGAGAGCCTGAGGCTTGAAAGGGGCGTTAGGCCCAAGCTGTTTTTCTTTTTTTTTTTGTGGTCGCTGTGGCCGATTAAATTAGCATAGAGGACGACGCCGCTAGCCCGAGGGGTCTCCGTATAGCACTAGAACAGCTCCCCACATGTTATCTTAAAACTACACAGAGCCTTCTGCAGTGAAAAGAGAGTAATGGCCGCTTACCAATCTCCAGAAGAGGGGTCGAAACCAGCTCTAGTCAGTAAACTGACATGAGTATTAGGTAGTAGCACTCTCAAAAAATGCTCAAAAGTGTGATTCTACCGTAGAAAAATTAAATTTAATGGTAAAAAACCGACAAATCAGCCAAATTCTGGCAAAGAAAGCACAAAGCAATCTGTGACCTGTCTCATTGAAGTGCGAGAGAAAATGGCGATATGTTACTGTGAGGACGTCCCTCTTCAACAGGAGGTGGGAGTGACTTCCCCCTCACAGCAGGGCCCTGATAGGGCCGCTTTTTTATATATACTCAGTGATTGACAGTAAGAGAGGGCTCTTTCCTATTCGGTAATGGTTGTCATACCATTGAAAGGGAACACATCTCCGAGGGGTTTGTGAAAGCTATTTCTCTGGAGGCAGTCCAGAGCAGGAGAGACTAACGTGCGTATTGTACAGTATTTTAAAATGATGAGTGACAGACATGCCAATCTTATGCCCATGTCGGCCGCCGCAGCGGTATTATTATAATAATAATAATAATAATAATAATAATAATAATAATAATACATATTTATTATTTTATTTAATATATTTCAAAGTCTGTGGACTATATATTATATTATTATGGATTATTAGTATATTCTTATTATAAGCTACAGTCACAGACTTTAACAAATTGCATTGGACACAGATAACCTTTTATTGGGTGTACAAGCAGAAAAAAAAATAAATCAAAGAGAAAATGCTTTGCCAGTGTCAAGCCAGAACCTCCCAATAATTTCTCCAGACATTCTTTCAGATTGGCACTGCCACTTCAGTGATCTTAATTTCATTTCCTTGAAGTTGTGCTAGATCTGAAGTCATGCTAGGTGTCCTGCTGCAGTTCAAAATTATAGAACTTGAAGCTACTGCACTAACAGGTAACTATGATGTGATAGGTGTTACAGAAATGTGGTTGTCTGAGAGTGATGGGGACGAATATAATATTTGTGGGTATACACTGTATAGGAAAGACAGGCAGGACAGAAGAGGAGGAGGGGTAGTGCTATACATAAGAAACAGTCTTGAACCCCAGGGGTTAAACCTGGACAAAGAAAATAAAACCGAATCAATATGGGTCAGAATAACGGACAAAAATTCAAAGGGCATAATAATAGGAGCATGCTAAAGATCGCCAGATTCATACAGTGAGCAAAATAATCTGTTATACAATGACATTAGAAATGCATGTAGCAAAGGAGAAGCCATACTAATGGGGGATTTCAACTTCCCCCAAATAAAATGGGAAAACCCGGTGGGTAGCACGAAGGACGAATTAGAAATGGTGGAAATGACAAATGACTGCTTCCTAACACAATTTGTCAAGGCACCAACTAAGGGTAGGCATGTCTTGATTTAGTCTTTGCAAATAACGAAGACAGAATAACTAAAACAGAGGTCAAAGAACCACTGGCAAACTCAGACCACAACATGGTCTCATTTGAAGTGTTTTTTAAATCCCCAAAAGTAAAGACTAAAGCTAAGGTTTACAATTTTAGAAAAGCAAACTATGAAGGTATGAAACAGAGACTAACAGAAGTAGATTGGAGTAAAATAGAGAAAACACCCACAGAAGAAGGATGGTTGTTCTTCAAAAATGTAGTACTAGAGGCGCAAAACAATTAAATCCCTAAAGTAGACAAATCTAAATGGCTAAATTGCAAAATGGTTTAATAGATCAATTAAAAAAAATATTCAGCGAAAAAAGGCACTTTACAGAGCATTAAAAAAGGACCAAAAAGAAAGTACGCAGAAAGAGTACACAGAACTGCAAACGCAAGTCAAAAAGGAAGTTAGAAAGGCCAAGAGAGAAATAGAAATGAACATTGCTAAGGGAGCTAAAACCAATTCCAAATGTTTTTCCAATATTACAACAGCAAGAGAACATTCAAAGAGGAGATTAAATGTTTAAGAGATACAAATGGCAAAATCGTAGATGAAGAAAAAAAAATAGCAAATATATTAAATAATTACTTTTCACAAGTTTTTACAAAGGAAGATACTGACAACATGCCCCACATGTCATCCAGTTCCTATCCAGTTTTAAATAACTTTAGCATAACTGAGGCAGAAGTGTTAAAGGGACTAGGAGCTCTTAAAATAAACAAATCCCCTGGGCCGGATGAGGTCCTCCCAGTATTACTCAAAGAAATGAAAGAAGTAATTTACAAGCTGCTAACCAAGATCATGCAGCAGTCTCTTGACACAGGGGTGGGACCGACAGACTGGAAAATTGCAATCGTAATGCCGATCCACAAAAAGGGAAACAAACCTGAACCAGGTAACTACAGAAAAGTAAGCCTGACTTCTATTATAGGAAAACTTATGGAAACTATAATAAGATCCAAAATGGAAAATTACCTATATGGTAACAGGGTCCTGGGAGACAGTCAACATGGTTTTAGGAAAGGGAGATCGTGTCTAACTAACTTGCTTGATTTTTTTGAGGATGCAACATCGATAATGGATAATTGCAAAGCATATGACATGGTTTATTTAGATTTCCAGAAAGCTTTTGACAAACTCCCACATAAAAGATTAATTTTCAAACTGAACACAGTTGGAATTCAAGGAAACACATGTACATGGATTAGGGAGTGGTTAACATGTAGAAAACAAAAAGTACTTATTAGAAGAATAACCTCAGAATGGAGTGTGGTAACCAGTGGTGTACCACAGGGATCAGTATTAGGTCCTCTGCTATTCCTAATCTACATTAATGATTTAGATTCTGGTATAGTAAGCAAACTTGTTAAATTTGCAGACGACACAAAAGTAGGAGGAGTGGCAAACACTGTTGTAGAAGCAAAGGTCATTCAAAATGATCTAGACAAGATTCAGAACTGGGCAGACACATGGCAAATGACATTTAATAGAGAAAAGTGTATGGTACTGCGCGCAGGAAATAAAAATGTACATTATAAATATCATATGGGAGATACTGAAATTGGAGAAGGAATCTATGAAAAAGACCTAGGAGTTTTTGTTGATTCAGAAATGTCTTCATCTAGACAATGTGGGGAAGCTATAAAAAAGGCTAACAAGATGCTCGGATACATTGTGAAAAGTGCTGAATTTAAATCAAGGGAAGTAATGTTAAAACTGTACAATGGACAAGTAAGACCTCATCTTGAATGTTGTGTGCAGTTCTGGTCACCTCGCTATAAAAAAGATATTGCTGCTCTAGAAAGAGTGCAAAGAAGAGCGACCAGAATTATTCCGGGCTTAAAAGGCATGTCATATGCAGACAGGCTAAAAGAATTGAATCTGTTCAGTCTTGAGCAAAGAAGACTACATGGCGACCTAATTCAAGCATTCAGAATTCTAAAAGGTATTGACAGTGTCGACCCAAGGGACTTTTTCAGCCTGAAAAAAGAAACAAGGACCAGGGGTCACAAATGGAGATTAGACAAAAGGGCATTCAGAACAGAAAATAGGAGGCACTTTTTTACACAGAGAATTGTGAGGGTCTGGAATCAACTCCCCAGTAATGTTGTTGAAGCTGACACCCTGGGATCCTTCAAGAAGTTGCTTGATGAGATTCTGGGATCAATAAGCTACTAACAACCAAACGAGCAAGATGGGCCGAATGGCCTCCTCTCGTTTGTAAACTTTCTTATGTTCTTATATAGACCTCAAACTTCAGTCTCAGGTTGCGAATTATGTACATGTAAAGCAAGTAAAATTTCATACTAATTGTATTTGCTTTTTCTGCTACCTCTAACCACCTAATGAGATGCTATTGCAGTTCAAAGGGTGTTTTTCTATCTTAAACAAGTCAAATCTGATAAATTAAAGGAAGGAGAAACTGTTCTCATTGTGTGCACTAATTATGTTTTCTGTCCCCATGTTTCCATACTGAGATATCTGGCCTCCTGACACTGATCTGCTTCTCCTGACTCAAGAACATTTCTCAACACATCAAGTCATTCGGGCAATGGATTTCTGGGTTACACAAACCTTATCTACCATGTCTATTTAAAAAAAAAATGTATTCTGTTCTGAACTCAGAGGAAGGGTAACCCAGCCATAGATTCCCTCCTGTTCTTTCAACGAGTAGGTTTTTTTTCCTTTCTTCACTGCTGAGCAGTTTAATTCTGCAAGCAAAGGAGGGCGAGGTGGATGGTTCGGTGGGGACGGGAGTGGGGGGTTGTAAGTGACAAACCACTTTTTATCTAAATTTTTATTTACAAAAAAATATTATACTAATTTGGGCTGTGTGATTAATTCGTATTACAAAGCGGGCCAGACAGCCCCTTGTTCTTTGGGGGTAGATGGCTTAGTGCCACTCATCTAACCGCTGGCAAGATATGTTTGTTATGATCTTCTTTTTAGGTAGTTTGGCCAGAGGTGGCCTTTTCCTTTTTTGGGGGAAGGTAGCCCATAGTAGCACTTGTCCTGCCCACTGGCTATAACTGTCATAAATCAATGGTCATTGCATCACAGTTCAGCCAGCAAAGGGGGTGGCTGTAGAGCTCCAATAGAGATGGTCATGGCCCAAAATATATATCATGTTCCTTCATTGGCATGGCTCTGTCAAATGCATTAAAGAATTGTTCAAATTTTTTGTTCTGAAATGAATATGTACAGCTATTTCCTAAATGCAGTATAAAAATCACAACCAATGTTAACAGGGTTCACTTATTTCCTCCCATGCTACAACTTATACTGTGAACATTTTCATTCTACCATTCTACGCAAACCTTAAATCAAAAGGTAAATGAAGTGTTCATTTCCAAATCAGAAGCAGGTCAATCATGTCCTGATGCTGTAAAACGTATTATACAAGCTAAGGGGTTTCACTGCTCCTTACTTTCTCTCAATGGTGTACTTAGTGCTAAATGAATTAATCAAATTGAGATTGGGAGAGTATGGCCTAAATTGTCCAACATGCATACACAAAGGTATTTGTCATAAAGTAGAACGTAGATGGAGAGCCACTGTCTCAAGCTAGATCAGTTTATATATCAAATCTTACTAGTTAAAAAAAGGAATAACCCAAGATTTCCCTTTGAGTCAATAGCAAAATTAACAACTAAATCGGAATGTGTTACACAGAATACTCTCTCAGTAAGCAGTGATGAGTTTATGAATACTTTAACAAAAAAGTGACTGACATTAGAAATCAGATTAGTAACTGTATTAAATTGAGACTTGTCAGCAAACAAAATTACTGATACTGAACCAAACAGATCCTTGAGTTTTTTTTCCTTGACGTCTGAAGTAGAGCTGGATTCCTTATTTAGAAAAGTGAAACCCACAACTTGCACATGAGAGCCTATTCCTGCCATACTTTTAAAATATCCAAAAATAAAATTCCACTGTTTCAAATATTATTAACATTTCACTTTTATCAGGCATTGTGCTTGACTCCTTTAAGACTGCAGTAGTAAGACCTTTTCAAGAAGCCCACCCTTGATCCCACTGCTCCTAATAATCACAGACCTATTTCCAATCTCCATTTTCTGTCCAAAGTGTTAGAAAGACTAGTGGCTGATCAACTCAATATAGTTCTTGATGCACAGAATATTTCTGAGAAATTTCAGTCTGGCTTTAAGCCTTATCACAGTACTGACACAGCACTATTCAGAGTAGTGAATAATGTTCTGCTGTCCTCTGACTTGGGCTCACCTTCGGTTCTTGTTTTACTTGATTTAAGTGTAGCTTTTGACACCACTGATTACTCTCTTAATTGATTGTCTTGAACATTTGGTTGGATTGTCATTCACTGTCTTGTCTTGGTTCCGGTCCTATCTCTCAAGCAGATTTCAGTTTATAAAAATTGAAGAGGAGACCTCCTTTTTATCAGTGGTTACTTGTGGGGTCCCTCAGGATTAAATTCTTGGCCCAATTTTATTTTCTCTTTCTATGTTACGCTTGGGTGACATTATTCATACACACGGAGTTAGTTTCCACTGTTATTCTGATGATACTCAGCTTTACTTGTCCCTCAAACAGAACTATGTATCTGCTGCTAACATGCTGAATACCTGTCTTGCTGACATTAAGAATTGGATATTTAATAACTGTTGTTATAGACAAAACAGAACTGATGATACCGGGGTCTCAGCGAAAACATGAAGATACACATTTGGTTGATGTTTTGATCTGATGGACTCGGTACAGATTTTAGGGCAGAAGTAAAAAACCTAGGTATTATATTTGATACAGAACTTTCTTTAGAAGCACACATTAAAAATGTCACAAACATCTTTTTTTCAATTAAGAAATATTGTAAGACTAAGAGGTCTATTAGTCTCCAAAAGGCAGCAGACACACCATGTAGCCCAAACAACATTGGTTGTGAAATGAAAGGTAGAAAATGCAGTTCTCATGTGATCTGCGGGTTAAGGGGATCTGCCAGTATCTCTTCATTGGTTGGCCCCCAGATGGTGTAGATCTGCTGCCCATGCCCGGTTGCCATACCAGCAACAGGACAGATACTTAACCTCTGATCCCTCTTCCCCTCCTGTCTGTTTTAGGTGCCAACAACCCGGACACATTGCTTGTTTATGCCCAACTGCAATGGAGTGTGACGTGGCTTCTGGCATCAGAAGTGGGTAAGTGAAGGGGAAATGGCCAGGAGGGGCATTGTATGGTTGATATGGTTTTAGGGAATGTAAAAACCCACACATTAGTGGACACAGAGTGTGAGCAGACCTTAACTTGGACAGCTTTCTTGAGCAGTGTGTTGTGGCAGCCACAAGGACAGATGACTATCTCCTGTATCCATGGAGATGCAATGACAGAACACAAAGTATACTTCTTGGTGGGACCCATAAAATATCACCTATTAGTAGGGATGGTGAAAATGCTACCACACCCAGTAATTCTGGGCCAAGACTGGCCAAACTATAAAGAATTGGTGAAATTAATGGCAGTCTCGGTCACACACAAACGTGGCAGAAAAAGGGAAAAAGGAAATGATTGGTGATGTTTTTTCCTTCCAAGCTGAAAGGTTTTCCCCCATTTTCATCTTAGAAAAACAAAGAAAGAGAGATGGACTGAAAAATAGGAGGGAGCATCAATGAGATTAGGCTGGGATCTGGTGGGAGAATGCTCTTATGGTAACAAATGCCAATCAAAGGGAGTTTGTACACAGTGTGACTGAGAGGTTGAGGTTACAGGGCCATCCAGGGCAGAGGCTACTCAAGCCCCTATCAATACCAGACATCTGGGACATGTCACAATTGATGGTTCCCCAGTCTTGTTGGCTGGATGTAACCACATGCCCAGACTGCCAGCGAGTAGCGTCGGGTCAAGTGTGCCCCGCCCCTTTGGTGCCACTACCGATTATTTCCACCCACTATGAATGCATAATTTGCCCTTTATTTCCTTCTGATTCCAGGTATATGCATATATTAGTGGTGAGAGATTATTCAATATGATACCCAGAGGCAGTTCCATTGAGGTCCTCTGGTGCAGCTGTGATTGCCAAATAATTATTGCTGATTATGGCTAGAGTAGGGATCCCCAAGGAAATCCTGACTGATCACAGAACTAACATTCTGTCTAACAAAGCATGTTTACAAAATGCTAAAAATACATCCCATCTGGACATCTGTTTATCATTCACAGACAGATGGTTTGGTGGAATGATTTAATCAGACCTTAGTACAAATGCTGAGATGATTTGTGAACCAAGAGCAAAAACATTGGGCAACGCTTCTCCCCCCCCTACCTCCTTTTTGCAGTGAGAGAGGTGCTGCAGAGTTTGACAGGGTTCTCCTCCTTCGAGCTCTTGTATGGCCGACAGCCTTGCACCATCCTCAATCTGTTGAGAGAGGGGTCGGAAGAGCACAAAGGCTTGTCCAAAAATGTAGTGCAGCATGTTCTCCTACTTAGAGATCACCTAGATTTGGTTGTCGTTTGGCCCGGGACAATCTCAAATCGGTTCAGCAACAGCAACAGCAGCATTACAATAAAAACACACAAATTTGGACCTTTGGACCAGGAGACAAAGTAATGTTGCTTCTTCCCTCATCAGAATCAAAACTGTGTGCTAAATGGCAGGGAACATATGAGGTGGTTGGGCTATAGGAAAGGTCTATTATGAAATTAGACAGCCCGATCGCCGTCATGAACAAGAAATTTATAGCCCCATGCACTACAGAGATAACACAGACATAAATAAAGGAAATAGCTGCTTCTGCATCCAGTGCTCAAAGAATATCATGGACATTTTCAGAGCTTTTTGAGATGTTATAATAATTAAATAATGACTTGGATCGCATTATTGAGGAGTTTGATGATAAAAAGAGTGATCAGGAGAGGATTTATCAGTATGCACATCTATAAAGAGGTATGTGAAAAATACAGCGAACAAGGGTTGGGACTTGGCTGGAGAAACAGTACTGAGGGTCCTTTTGCAATTCAATGCCTTTTAAACCTGCTTTACTCTGGAAATATGTAAACTGCTTGTGTAAAATAAACAGTGTGTGTGAAAATAAATTGGACCTGACATGGATGACAAGCGCTGAATAAATGGACTGCAAAGGGTTAAAACCCTGGCAGAGAAGGGAGGCCTTATTCATAGCCTTATGTGAAGTAGAGGATTATTTAGGCCCCTGTCTAGAGACCCATATCTCCAGAGACATTCCCATGGGGGAACAGCTACTTCCAGATCAGCAAAGAGAGCTGCACAAGCTAATTGAGAAGTTCAGTTAGGTTTCTTCTGACTTGCCTGGTAGAACTAATCTTGTTGAATATGCCATTCTCTCTCCCCCAGGTGTTACAGTACAAGAAAGGCCTTACCAAGAAATTCGACAAAGCCGTGTTAGTAAAGAGGTATAGGCAGTGCTCGAATTTGGGGTGATTGAGCCTTCCAGGAGTGAGTGGTGCAGTCCACTTGTGATAGTGGCCAAAATGGACAGCACCAACCTTTTCTGCGTTGATTTCCGTAAAGTAAACACTATTGCCAAGTTTGATGACTACCCCATGCCTCAGGTTGACAAGCTTCTCGATAGACTGGTAATGGCTAGATTTATCCCCACTCTGGACCTGAAGAAGAGATACTTGCAGATCCCCTTAACCCAAAGTTCTAGAGAGAAAACTGCATTTTCAACTCCAGAAGGACTGTTCCATTTCACAACCATGCCGTCTGGGCTTCATAGTGCGCCCGCTTCCTTTCGGAGACTGATGGACCAGGTCTTACACCCACATGGTGAATATGCGGCAGCGTATATTGACAATGTGGTTATTTACAGCTCCACCTGCCAAGAACATATGGATAGGATCATGGCCGTTCTTCAGTCTGTAAGGATAGCCTGGCCGACAGCTAACTTGAGAAAATGCGCATTTGCCAAAACAGAGATAAAATATTTGGGATTTGTAATGGGGAATGGAAGGGAGAAACCCATTGTCACCAAGGTCCAGGCTTTGGTTGATGCGGCAATCACCAAAACCAAGGCTCAGGTGAGGTCTCTACTGGGGTTGGCCGGTTATTACCGTTGATTCATCTCCGAGTATGCCACAGTGGTCAGTCCCTTAGTTTACCTCAACAAAAAGAGCACAACAAATTCGATTAAGTGGTCAGTAGAATGTCAGGGGGCATTTGATACTATTAAGCAGAGATTTTGCCAAGCCCCCACTCTCATCACTCCAGATTTCACTGAGATTCATCCTCCACACCGATGTGTTGGCTGTTGGTTTGGATGCAGTCTTGTCCCCAAAGGTAGATGGAGTAGAACGCCCGATATTGTACCTCAGCAAAAATATGCTTCCCTGGGAGCACAACTACTCCGTTGTGAAGGAGGAGTGTTTGACCATTAAATGGGCTACTCACTCCTTACAATATTACCTGCTGGGGAATACATTTGATCTTGACACAGACCACACCCTACTCAAGTGTTTAAACATAATGAAGGACAGCACGGTGGTATCTGGCATTGCAGGTCTTCATGTATCATATTTAAGGAGGCTATGTGGTTCAGTGGTTAAATAAATGGGCTTATAACCAGGAGGTTATGGCCGGGTCACTGCGTCTCCCTGAACAAGTCACTTAACCTCCTTGTGCTCTGTCTTTCGGGTGAGACGTTATTGTAAGTGACTCTGCAGCTGATGCACAGTTCACACGCCCTAGTCTCGTATCTTGTAAAGCACTTTGTGATGGTGGTCTGCTATGAAAGGCACATAAAAATAACATGTATTTATTTATTATTATATGATTCACCGTGTAGGGAAAGAACAAAATGCAGATTATTTTTCCCGGGAGGGGGGAGTAAGGGAAAGGTAGATTTAGCCGAGTATTCCTTTGGCTCCATTCTGAGCGGTGGGATGTGACAGAGAGAATGTTTCTTGGTGATACATCTCCCTCCTGACCTGTGAGGGCTCTATGTAAAGGGAACAGAGTGCCATGGATTGGATGGCCAAACAATTAGTTCCTAGGGTTAAACGGAAGTTTGTCACCTAGAAAGGGGGGGAAGCTCTGGTACACTAAATCATCAACCCTTAAGTGAAACTATGTGGCATCCATGGACTGGAAGAGCTGTTGCACTTGTTAACCAAGGGGTCATGATTGATGGTACAAAAGGGGATGGAGAGAAGTGGTCTGTTCCTTTGTATTGTTAAAGGTGAACTGAAAAGAGAATGGGAATTGTTATTGTGTTTGTTTGTTTTGTTCTGTCATGTCTAAACAACACACTGTTTGTTATTATTAGACAGCTGAACACGATCCAGAACTGTCACCAAAGGCCAGCACTTAAGAACATAAGAACATAAGAACTTAAGAACTTAAGAAAGTTTACAAACCAGAGGAGGCCATTCAGCCCATCTTGCTCGTTTGGTTGTTAGTAGCTTATTGATCCCAGAATCTCATCAAGCAACTTCTTGAAGGATCCCAGGGTGTCAGCTTCAACAACATTACTGGGGAGTTGATTCCAGACCCTCACAATTCTCTGTGTAAATAGTGCCTCCTATTTTCTGTTCTGAATGCCCTTTTGTCTAATCTCCATTTGTGACCCCTGGTCCTTGTTTCTTTTTTCAGGCTGAAAAAGTCCCTTGGGTCGACACTGTCAATACCTTTTAGAATTTTGAATGCTTGAATTAGGTCACCACGTAGTCTTCTTTGTTCAAGACTGAACAGATTCAATTCTTTTAGCCTGTCTGCATATGACATGCCTTTTAAGCCCGGAATAATTCTGGTCGCTCTTCTTTGCACTCTTTCTAGGGCAGCAGTATCTTTTTTATAGTGAGGTGACCAGAACTGCACACAATATTCAAGATGAGGTCTTACTGCACTTTGTATCACTTTGTATCACCAAGAACTGTATTTACACCACAATCGCTTTAGCACGCACTGTGGACTTGTGTATGTGTTTTGTGTGGGTTGTTTTTTTTTTTTTTACTTTAGTTTTCTCCAATGTTTTTTTACCCCGGTTTTCTCCCCAATTTAGAATGTCCAATTATTTCTGTTACCTGAAGGACTCTGGAAGTGGAAGCTGGACCACGCATGCGGGTGTTTAAGAGCAGGACTGTTATTAATTCGGGACCAACCCTGTGGATTACAATAAAGTAATACACATTATGCTGTGTTAGACATAACGATTGACTGTGTTTTTGTGTCATCACACCATTGTATTGAAAAATAAAAATAACATTGCACTTGGATTATCATTGTCTGTCTGTTCATTGATCACTGCTGCATTCCTCTACCTTCACACTGTTAACCACTCTTATCCAACTTATCCATTAATAACACAAACATATCTGTTTTGAGACATGCGGTAATGTGAAGCATTCATCTAAAATGTTAATGAAAATGTGAAGGTGAAGGCAACAATCCCTAATGTTCTGCCCCTTCACAGTTTTTATAACATCCACTTGGGCTGCATTTATCAAATGTGATTGAAATAAACAACAGCCATCTGCATGAGTAGCACAGCAGCACAGTAGAGGCTCTTAATGCATAAGCGCGTGCCTAAATGCATCTTGAAGCAAGTTACATCTGTCGTCTAACTTACACAGCATGTTAAACCCTGGTTCTTCTCACAGGAGAACAACTGAGAAGTAATCTTGTGTGGCAGGCTGGCGAGTGGATAGAGGCCCAGAGACAGACTGCAGTTCAAAAAAATAACTTTTATTATAAATAAACAAAAATAAAGTGCACAAGGGCAAAATAACAGATACTCAAACACAAATAAAGCAAAAACAAAACTCACAAAAATAAAGTTTCCAGGCTGGGCAATGCCTTCACTGGATTTAGAAAATTCAAAAACCACAAAAACAAAACACCAACCTGCTTCCTCAGCTCCCTTCTCCCCAAATGAGAAGCAGAGGCCTCCTTTTATATCAGGTGGCTGGGCGCTGATTGATCGTTAATCAACCTAATCAACTAATCAACCCCAGCCACCTGAACATAATAAACCCAGGCAGGCAGGGGAAGTTAACCCCATCCCTGCCAATTTAAAGGGCAGAGCTTTGCTCTGCCACACACCTCCCCCCATGTACAACGTACACCGGCCGCAATCCCCAACTGTTCCCCCCCCCCCCCACCCCCTCCCCCCAAGAGTCCAATTATGTCCCTTGGGTGGGCTGTTATGGTGGGTGGTGGTGGGCGGGGTTGATGTCGGAGCCCCCAAGCCTTCTTTGGTTGAGGGGGCCCCGAATCTCCAAGGTAGCATGGCGACGGCGGCCCGGCTCCCTCTGGTGGCGGAGGCGGCGGCCCCCTGCTCCCTCTGGTGGCGGAGGCGGCGGCCCGGCTCCCTCTGGTGGCGGAGGCGGCGGGGCCCGGCTCCCTCTGGTGGCGGAGGCGGCGGCGGCCCGGCTCCCTCTGGTGGCGGAGGCGGCGGCCATCCCTCTGGTGGCGGAGGCGGCGACGGCCCGGCTCCCTCTGGTGGCGGAGGCGGCGGCGGCCCGGCTCCCTCTGGTGGCGGAGGCGGCGGCGGCCCGGCTCCCTCTGGTGGCGGAGGCGGCGGCGGCGGCCCGGCTCCCTCTGGTGGCGGAGGCGGCGGCGGCGGCCCGGCTCCCTCTGGTGGCGGAGGCGGCGGCGGCGGCCCGGCTCCCTCTGGTGGCGGAGGCGGCGGCGGCGGCCCGGCTCCCTCTGGTGGCGGAGGCGGCGGCGGCCCGGCTCCCTCTGGTGGCGGAGGCGGCGGCGGCCCGGCTCCCTCTGGTGGCGGAGGCGGCGGCCGGCTCCCTCTGGTGGCGGAGGCGGCGGCCCCGGCTCCCTCTGGTGGCGGAGGCGGCGGCCCGGCTCCCTCTGGTGGCGGAGGCGGCGCGCCCGGCTCCCTCTGGTGGCGGAGGCGGCGGCGGCCCGGCTCCCTCTGGTGGCGGAGGCGGCGGCCCGGCTCCCTCTGGTGGCGGAGGCGGCGGCCCCGGCTCCCTCTGGTGGCGGAGGCGGCGGCCCGGCTCCCTCTGGTGGCGGAGGCGGCGGCCCGGCTCCCTCTGGTGGCGGAGGCGGCGGCCCGGCTCCCTCTGGTGGCGGAGGCGGCGGCCCGGCTCCCTCTGGTGGCGGAGGCGGCGGCGGCCCGGCTCCCTCTGGTGGCGGAGGCGGCGACTGCGGCCCGGCTCCCTCTGGTGGCGGAGGCGGCGACTCCCCCTCTCCCTCTGGTGGCGGAGGCGGCGACGGCGGCCCCTCACCCCTCTCTGGCTCTGGGAGCGACGGCGGCTCCTCACCCCTCTCTGGCTCTGGGAGCGACGGCGGCTCCTCACCCCTCTCTGGCTCTGGGAGCGACGGCGGATCCTCCTCCCTCTCTGGCTCTGGGAGCGACGGCGGATCCTCCTCCCTCTCTGGCTCTGGGAGCGACGGCGGATCCTCCTCCCTCTCTGGCTCTGGGAGCGACGGCGGATCCTCACCCCTCTCTGGCTCTGGGAGCGACGGCAGATCCTCACTCCCTCTCTGGCTCTGGGAGCGACGGCAGCCCTCACCCCTCTCTGGCTCTGGGAGCGACGGCGGCTCCTCACCCCTCTCTGGCTCTGGGAGCGACGGCGGCTCCTCACCCCTCTCTGGCTCTGGGAGCGACGGCGGCTCCTCACCCCTCTCTGGCTCTGGGAGCGACGGCGGCTCCTCCCCCTCTCTGGCTCTGGGAGCGACGGCAGCTCCTCACCCCTCTCTGGCTCTGGGAGCGACGGCGGCTCCTCACCCCTCTCTGGCTCTGGGGACGACGGCGGCTCCTCACCCCTCTCTGGCTCTGGGGACGACGGCGGCTCCTCACCCCTCTCTGGCTCTGGGAGCGACGGCGGCTCCTCACCCCTCTCTGGCTCTGGGGACGACGGCGGCTCCTCACCCCTCTCTGGCTCTGGGAGCGACGGCAGCTCCTCACCCCTCTCTGGCTCTGGGAGCGACGGCAGCTCCTCACCCCTCTCTGGCTCTGGGGACGACGGCAGCTCCTCACCCCTCTCTGGCTCTCGGGAAGGCGGCTCACCCCTCTCTGGCTCTCGGGAAGGCGGCTCACCCCTCTTTATTGGAGTGACCGGGGCATCTCCCATGTCTACAGCCAGGTAATTAACCACCATGAGGGCAACCTCTGGGAAGGAGGCCGGGTGGTGTTGTTCCTCCCACTGTTCCCACCTCTCCCCATCTCGACGCCACAGCGTGTTGATAACTATGGGGAGATCGTGGACGAGGTCTGCCTCAGGGTGCATCAACCAGTCCCAGATCTCCTGGGACGGTGGTGAAGGTGGTGGTGCTGGAGGTAGTGGGGTGGCCCCTGATGCCCGGGGTGAACACGGCACCTCTTCCTGGGCCTGGTTGTAGGGGCATCCTGCCCAGTTGTGGCCGTCCTCCTCACACCGGCCACACCAGTTTGCCGGTGGCACGTCTGGGCAGGACCGCCAACGATGGTCCTCCTTCCCACACCAGGAACACCAGGGGAAGAGGCTGGCCGGGTCCTCCAGCGGTGGCTGCAGCAGCTTACATTTCTTCAGCTGCTGCTTGTCCTGCCTTTTCCACTGTCTGCTCTTTTTCCCATTTTTTTTTCAAAAAAAAAAAATAAATAAATAAATAAATAAATAAATACTGCTCTGAGCCTCTAGGTGGCGCTATCCCACTTCTGACACCAAATGTGGCAGGCTGGCGAGTGGATAGAGGCCCAGAGACAGACTGCAGTTCAAAAAAATAACTATTTTATTATAAATAAACAAAAATAAAGTGCACAAGGGCAAAATAACAGATACTCAAACACAAATAAAGCAAAAACAAAACTCACAAAAATAAAGTTTCCAGGCTGGGCAATGCCTTCACTGGATTTAGAAAATTCAAAAACCACAAAACAAACACCAACCTGCTTCCTCAGCTCCCTTCTCCCCAAATGAGAAGCAGAGGCCTCCTTTTATATCAGGTGGCTGGGCGCTGATTGATCGTTAATCAACCTAATCAACTAATCAACCCCAGCCACCTGAACATAATAAACCCAGGCAGGCAGGGGAAGTTAACCCTATCCCTGCCAATTTAAAGGGCAGAGCTTTGCTCTGCCACATCTTGATATAATTTTTTTTTTTTTTTTTTGCTAATCTGTCAGGAAATGTTAATACTAAGGAGTTCTTTCATACAGAAAGGATGCTTGAAAAAACATTATGTAGTTACTCTTACCATTAAATTGATGTTGCATATTTTCGCACACCAAATATGCATTTTATCTCAAGTTACCATTTAGTAATTTAATAATGTAACTACTAATGGTAATCAATACATGGTGCTCTCCTAGTCCAATAGGGAAGTCAATTTTAATGAATTGGCATCTCAGCTTATGAATTGAATGAAAAGGCAAGCAATGGATGAAAACTGCAAATCATATGGCTCAAAGATGATTATCTTACCATTCAACTAAGATGCAATCTCTGTAGTCATGAGGTAAATAGGTTCTTATGCTGATGCCAGTATTATTAACTCATCAGCCACTACGAGGAGATCCACCACACTCTCCCACCACTTAATCAAAGCTTGCTCTCAAGTGGAAACACAAGCGCATGTCCACTGAGGCGCAAGCAGTTTCAACGTAGGCCATGACAACTCTCACTATCCCCCAGGATTCATTGTAACTTTACAGGGACATGAAATTACCTGTTTCAAACACAGGGTCAGGACTCTTTCCCATTGGGTCCCACTTTAATGCATTGGTGTTTCAGCCTATTGAATTGAATAGAAAGGCAAAGGCTTGATGTGAATTGTATACCAAACGGTTCAAAGACAAGCGTCTTACCATTCTACTAAACAGCAAGCTGTGCAGTGGAGAGGTCATTATTATTAACTGATCAGTTGCTAGGAAGAGATTAATTACACAAGAAAACAGGGTAATTATAATGTATAAAATGGGTTTAAAGTGTTTACTGTCCCTAAAGGAACTTGAAGAAGCTTTCGAATCCCTACCCCTTTCCTTCAGTGAATGTAAAAATGGATTTACTGATTGATGTTGTGTCAAGTCAGATATTTCATATTTAAAAGATCCTTAAGGACACCCACAACTTCAAACCAAGAAAGTGTCCCTGAGGCATGGGAAGGGCTTTTTCAGCTGCCACATCTTTGTATATTTAATGAGAATCTTGGTTGACAACTCTTCAGTTTACTGTGTCTGTGGTCCCACAGCCAGATTTTATCATTTATTTAACATTTCAACAGGCATTGCCTGATTTGCTTTGAGTGGTCAGCAATTTCCTACAAATCTGCACTAGAAATCTTAAGCTTCATATATGGAGTACTTTTGGATAGCTTTGAAGAAAATGCCAAAGTCATTTCATAAATCTATGAGTTTATTAAAAGGGACAGATACTGCCTTTGGTACAGGAATGTCACACTGTATTTGGTACATTAGCTCAATTTCCTTAATAACTTATTGTAGCAAACCAGGCTCACCTAAACACAGTCAAATACTGTTGTAATGATGTACGAAGCGGGGAAGTTATCTGACCACAGTGCAGAGCCTGTAATGGCTTATTTCAATTATAACTTAACATGATTTTAAACATTTAACTAATCTTTATCATGTATTTTTTTTCACCAGTGCAAAATGTATTACTTAATTAGCTTTTACTTGTTTATTTAACATTTTATACTGCACTGTGATTTATTATTTTGCTGTAAAAAGCTAACTGCTTGCTTACCTGTTTTTTGTACACATGGGTATTGCAAGTTGTATTGCAAGACAATACTAGTGTTTCTGAAAACAGTAATCATCCAAGTCCAAGGCAACATTACATTTAAATGATATTTGATATTTCATGATTTTCAAGAAAGAAAAGTATTACCATTGGATTTCTCTCATTCTATCTGGTATTACATTTCTTATTCTCTCATGTAACAGGGCAATGTTCACAAGAAGACACTAAAAATCCTCTTGAACTACAGTACAGAAACTGAACAGATTACATAACAACTCTGTATCTGATAAAAAGAAAAAGCTTCACACAGTACTTTATGCAGTTTTCTCTTGCTTTTCAAAAATATGTTACCATACCACGCTGGACTTTACTTGCCTATGCTTTACCACACTTTTACTGTGCTTTATTACACTTTGCTATGCTTTTATGGGTGTGCCATCTGCAGTTTTAATAATCAAAACAAAAATATATTGTAGCAGTAATGAAAAATGTTGGCCAGGAGGGGCCAAAAGACTACATCCCCCAGAATGCCACGGGAGAGAGCCAGGATGAGGTTCACTCTAATTGTGAATGAATGCCACCTGCCTGCAGGTATATAATTAAAGCAAATGTTTTATCTGGCCAGTCTCCAGTCTGTGTGAACAGAGGCGGTTACAGTGAAGAGACCTGTGTGGACCTTTTCTGTCTGTGGTGTGTGTGTAAAAACTGTTTTTGTTTTAGTTAAGCTGCTTAGCCATCCGGTTTTAGTTAGGGATTGAAAACAGTTCAGTTAGTGCTCCATGTGGGAGTTAGGTTTTTGTTTCTGTTTTGTTTCCTTTTTGTTATTGTAATAATAAAAGTGTCCATACACTCTAAAAACGTAAATCTTGTGTCTAGGTCTATATTTAAGAGGGCAAAACAAACCTAAGTCGCAAGGCTGTGTTACAATGTACTGTATATTTTAAAGGTCGACACAGGCATAAAATCCGGGTCTTTATCGGGTAATGATTTAAAAAAAAAACACATATATATTATTCTTTTAAGCGCATGATACATATTTACACACTATTGAGAGAAAAGGTAGTTCCTTGTACAAGATAGAAAAACTTGTTTGAATCTACCGTGTGTCTGTATACAGCTCCAAGAATTTAGCGGTTTTCACAATGTTGCTGCAGCAAAACTAAATCACACCCATGCCCAGTGCACACCCTTGCCCCTTGGACATCCGTGCCCCGTGCACACCTGTGCTCCATGCACATCCATGCCTGTGCACCCTGTGCATACCCATGCCCCGTGCACATCCGTGCCTGTGCACTTATCTGCGCAACCCTGTGCTTTTGCACTCACCCATGCACATCTGGCTTCTGGTGACGAGGAGCTCGTACATGAAGGACGTTCTTGCAGCTCGCTGGATGAGCTGCAGTAGGAACCAGAGGCATCTCCAGGGCCTGTATTTGAGGCTCTGGTTGAGAGGGCGGCTCGACTCCTGGGGGTGGAATGGTCCAGGGACAAGGAGGCGTAGGGATTCTGGTTCCCCTTAGCTACACCAATGCATAACAGGACACTGCCCCCTTTCCCGGACCAGTCTACCTGGTCCAAGCCAGCTTCAGCACCTAATACGGTTGCCGAAGCTCGGGTTTTCTCTTCCATGCAGGGCGCTGAAGATGCCGGCTTGTCAGCCTTCTCCCTGGTGGACTCCGCTATTGCGGCCCTCGTACAGGCCTGGGCATTGGGCTGGTCAAGGACCTAAAATGTCCGAATAAGCAATGTAAGACAAGTATGGTCAAAACCATAACCATCTCATTTAACAATGGAGTCACCCATACCTTTGAACGTTTACGTCTACATTGTTCAAGAGCAGTTCCCAGTCATTTGGTACTCATTCAATCGCCGTTCACAAATGCCAGGGTAAGACTCTAAAAACAGTTAGAATGGATCTTGGTAACTCCATTTCTTCCTATGGACAAAGTTTTGTGCACTTTCCAGAGTCACATTCTTAAATGGTGTCCACCTTATCAACTTTTTGACTCCACCTGTATTTAGGCACCTCAAACTGCAGTTGCAGAGTGGGATTTATTGCCCTAAGCTGATAAGTCAGGTGCTGTCAGGTGATCTGTTGCTGGTCATCGCTTAAATAAAGTCTGCATTAATTTGTTTTATTTTTACAACTTGTGAATGAAACCATAGAGTAGCCTAGTTTTGCTATATTTGCTATATTACTAAATTTAAGTGAATCTATACTACCGATAATCTACTGTTAAAAGAACAATTTGACTGTGTGTGTGTGTGTATGTGTGTGTAGCGATGTGGGGATACAGCTTAAGGCACTGCACCTGAAGGGACACTTTATGTTGTTTGTCTGTTTGTATTATGGCAGGTGCATGTATTGTTCGGGAAGGGACCATGCTGGGGAGGGCTAGGTTGAGAGAGCAGGGCAGTGTGTGCGTGTGTGTAAGGGGGGGTGGAGTCAGGGAGCGTGATGTGCTGCAGTGATTGGAGGAGAGCAAGTTGGGTTGGGGAGCATGTCAAATGGGGGGGTATAAGAACAGGAGGGACATTAGTTTGATCACGAGTTGTAAGAGAGAGTGGTGAAGGAAAGTAAGAGAAAGTGAAAGACAAAGTGAGAGTGACCGTGAGTAGTGACCTAAAAGCTGTAAGGCCAAGAACCGAAAGGAGTCAAAGAGAGAGAGGGAATCGGATAGTCAGAGAATAGGGGGGTTATTGTTTTGGCGTGGTCCTAGCCCATAGAGACCGAGTGACTACAACAAATTAAAAAGGAGATATTCCATTGCACCTGCAATCCCTGAGTCTGTCCATTTATTTGCTTAAAATAAAAAGCAAAGGAGACCCCAAGTTGCCACAGTATATATACAGTTGTAGTCAAAATTCTACATACCACAATGGAAATGTATAATTTCTAGAAATTTCTCGAAAACAAATAATTATAGGAAAAATCTTTTGTAGCAAAAGTTTTGCTTTTGTGGACAAGGAAAAAAGTTACAAGAAATAGATATAATAAGTATTCATAACCTGAGAAGGCAAATTAAATTAATAGCTAGTCGGGGCACCTTTAGCAATAATAAACTCTTTGGAATGATTAGGATGTTCTTCAAATTATACCAAAGATTCTCAATCAGTTTTTTTAAATTGGGACTTTGACTAGGCCATTCCAGAACCTTAATTTTATTCTTGTTTAATCATTCTGAAGCAGATTTTGATGTGTGCTTGTGGCAGAGCAAAGCTCTGCCCTTTTTAAATTGGCAGGGATGGGGTTAATTTCCCCTACCTGCCTGGGTTTATTATGTTCAGGTGGCTGGGGTTGATTAGTTGATTAAATGATTAGCTTAATTAACGATCAATCAGCGCCCAGCCACCTGACATAAAAGGAGGCCTCTGCTTCTCATTTAGGAGGAGCGAGCTGAGGAAGCAGGTTGGTGTTTGTGTGTGATTTTTTTGAATTTTGCTAAAACCAGTGAAGGCATTGCCCAACCTGGAAACCTTTATTTTGTACATTTTGCTTTTTTGTCTTTCTTTTTGTATTTAAATCCCTTTATTTTGCCCTTGTGCACTTTTATTTTGTATTATTAATAATACAATTAGTATTTTTTTGAACTGTAGACTGTCTCTGGGCCTCTATCCACTCACCAGCCTGCCACATTTGGTTTTAGAAGTTGGATAGTGCCACCTAGAGGCTCAGAGCAGTAATTATTATTATCTTTTTTTTTAATTTTTGGGATAATTTTTTTTTTTTTTTAAAAACATGGGAAAGAAGAGCAGACAGCGGCAAAGGCAGGACAAGCAGCAGCTGAAAAAATGTAAGCTGCTGCAGCCACCACTGGAGGACCCAGACAGCCTCTTCCCCTGGTTTTCCTGGTGCGGGAAGGAGGACCATCGTTGGTGGTCCTGCCCAGATGTGCCACCGGCAAACTGGTGTGACCGGTGTGAGAAGGACGGCCACAACTGGGCAGGATGCCCCTACAACCAGGCCCAGGAAGAGGTGCAGTGTTCACCCCGGGCATCAGGGACCACCCCACTACCTCCAGCACCACCACCTTCACCCCCGTCCCAGAAGATCTGGAACTGGTTGATGCACCCTGAGGCAGACCTCGTCCACGATCTCCCCATAGTGATCAACACGCTGTGGCGTCGAGATGGGGAGAGGTGGGAACAGTGGGAGGAACAACACCACCCGGCGTCCTTCCCAGAGGTTGCCCTGGGAGATGCCCCGGTCACTCCAATAAAGAGGGGTGAGCCACCTTCCCGAGAGCCAGAGAGGGGTGAGCAGCCGCTCCCAGAGCCAGAGAGGGAGGAGCTATGGCCCAAGGATGCCTGCCTTGCACCGCCCAGGGATGCCACGCCCGCTCTGCTCAGGGATGACTCATTTGGATCGCCTGGGGTTTCCTGCTGCTCCACATTGCTTGGGAATGCTGGTGTCTCCTTTTTGTTTTCTAGGGTTGCCGAGGGTCCACCGCCTCTGCCACCGGAGGGAGCCGGGCCGCCGTCGCTGTATTACCTTGGAGATCTGGGGCCCCCTCAACCAAAGAAGGCTTGGGGGCTCCGACATCAACCCCGCCCACCACCACCCACCATAACAGCCCACCCAAGGGACATAATTGGACTCTTGGGGGGAGGGGGGGAGTTGGCCAATTGCGGCCGGTGTATGTTGTACATGGGGGGAGGTGTGTGGCAGAGCAAAGCTCTGACCTTTTTAAATTGGCAGGGATGGGGTTAATTTCCCCTACCTGCCTGGGTTTATTATGTTCAGGTGGCTGGGGTTGATTAGCTTAATTAACGATCAATCAGCGCCCAGCCACCTGACATAAAAGGAGGCCTCTGCTTCTCATTTAGGAGGAGGGAGCCGAGGAAGCAGGTTGGTGTTTGTGTGTGATTTTTTTTTTAATTTTGCTAAAACCAGTGAAGGCATTGTCCAGCCTGGAAACCTTTTATTTTGTACATTTTGCTTTTTTGTCTTTCTTTTTGTGTTTAAATCACTTTATTTTGCCCTTGTGCACTTTTATTTTGTGTTATTTATAATAAATTAGTATTTTTTTGAACTGCAGATTGTCTCTGGGCCTCTATCCACTCACCAGCCTGCCACAGTGCTTTTGATCGTTTTTGTGTTAGAATGTCCAGTTGCACTTTAAACCAAGTTTTGTAGCAGAGGATTTCAGATGATTGGCCAATATATTTTGGTATGCTTCAGATGATTGGCCAATATATTTTGGTATGCTATGGAATCCTTTTTAACCATGTATTGGAACTAAATTTCTTGTGCCAGTAGAGGAAAAACATCCCCAAGAACCTTTGACCAGAACTCATATCTATCATTCAAATGCTATTTTGCAAACTTTAAGCTATTGTCCTTGTGACATTTTCCTAAGAGTGGCTTTTTCCTTGGCCTATGACCACTGAGACATTCACCATGCTGGGGCAACGTCCGCATAATGTGGTGCTATTATTGGTATCACCTTTTCATTATTAAATGAATGGCAGATAACCTGGCCAGGCAGTAATTATTTTTGAATTTCACAACACCATTAGGTAATATAGTTATATGTAGTTGAACTGGAGTATTGAATACTCAGTTTGCCAATTCTAATCGTTACAGCATTTACTAAAAAATATGGCTTTACCTGTCAACTCAGTTAAGATTTACAGTATTAGTTTCTATGTGCGCTTTCTCTTTGGATTTTGCAAACAACAAAGAAGAACTATACCTTGATTAATGACCAACAACCTATATTCATTACACTTGAATTCAAACATGTGTGGACTGTTAATAATGAGCTCTATACAAGGAGACACCTTTCCAGGTTTCATTTGCAGTTCCATGTTGTGTTTTATGTGAGCTATCATGCCATCACATTCTCACATTTTCAACTACTATGAGTGCCCCCCGGGGCCAAAAGACTGCCTGTGACAGAAATACAATGAACCTTCTGTAAATATCCCTCCCAACCTGTGAGGGCGCTAAGCAAGGACAGAGTTCTTTCCCCAGGTCAGGAAGTCATTCAGTCTGGAAAAAAGCGAGACTCCGTTGAAAAATGGGAAATGGTGAAATTGAGGGGTCATTGCAAAATTCACCAATTTTAGGGGCCAATGCATACCGAACAAGTACAGAGAGGAAAAAAACAGAAATCTTGTTTAAATGAACAACTGCACAACACAAGCAACGCTTTTGATTCCTTTGCCATCCTGTATGCATTACACTTAAGCAAAAAACAAACAAAAAAACATCCACAAATAACATTAACAAAAAAAATTATCCAAGTGGTTAACGTCCTTGTTTATTATAGAAATGACAACAAAGTTTTAATCAGCCTATCAGTGCCTCTTCACTGCTTTTCTGTGACCTATAGTGTGCCGTAGGGGGTGGGTTGGTGCTGCATTGTTTTCATTTAGGTTTCTAAAAGCTAGTTTTCAGTGCTGTGAGGAGAAAGCCTGGTGTGTAAAGAACTGTGATTAGGAATATAATTGGACATTCTAAATGGGGAGAAGAACCTAGGGTCTAATAATATGACACTTGAAATGTGTTTATAAGTGATGTATTATATGTAACGCTACTATAATTGGTTGTATGTGTGCACAAATGCAGATCCTGTCTAGCATCAAGAGACATTATATTCTAATTGTTTGTCAACATGGGATGCAAACCTCTAGTTGGCTGAATGGAGTATTGACACACACTTTATGTTAGGTTTCAGCTCATCTCTACTGGGGAGGTAGACACGGAGTGATCTTCCATTGCTATGCTGATGATACCCACCTTTATTTGTCCCTAAAGCCAGGCATTTCTTCTGCCTCTGTGTTACTACCTACTCTGTTTCATCAAGAATTCATTATTCTAATGCACTTTTTTCTGGTGTCCGAAAACGTGTGGTATCCCGCTTGCAGCTTGTTTAGAATATATCCACTAGAATTCTGATTAAAACCAGGAAAAGTGAACACATTACCTCTGTTTTGGTCTCTTTACACTGGCTATATATGCAGTATAGAAAAGATTTTGCTGTTAACTTACAAGGCCCTAAATGGCTTAGCACCTAGTTATTTGCAGGAGTTACTGTCCCCGTATCTTCCGAACCGCACTCTGAGATCACAGGTTGCAGGGCTGCTGGTTATTCCCAGGGTCAACAAAAGCAACACGGGAGGGAGGGCTTTTTCTTGTAGAGCTCCTAAATTATGGAATGCTCTGCCTTCATTTGTCAGGGAAGCTGGAACCTTTACAGTTTTCATGTCACTTTTATAAAATGGCTTTCTTATCTTAGTGGGTTTTAATGTAACTTTAAAATTGCTGATTTTGTATTTTTATTCTGTGCATGCTGTTATTTAAATGGTCTGATTGTGGCAGCTGTATGAGGCACCTATGTGCTGAGTTTTGAAATTCCTTCAAATAGTCGTCACCCCCCCCCCCCACACACACACACACACAATTAAAAAACCACAAAAACACCAAATATACAAAATAAATGTGCAAACAAATATCAGATCCTTAAGTAAAATCAAACGACGTGACCTGCATCTCCAGCACATGCAGGCCGTGGTGGGTTTGCACTTTGTCAAGTTACAGTGCAAAAGGCATATTCAATAATTAATAACACTAACGAAACACAGGGTGTATAAAATAAGAAAATAAGAAATGACATTCCAAAAATAAAATGTTGATTTAAATAGAAGGGATGGTCAGTAATCATAGATAAATTACCAAATACATACAGTAAAGAAAGATAAAAGGATTGGCATAAATAAGCAAATAAACAATAAGTAAACAACAGCAATTGATAATAAACAGTAATCAGCGCTCACGTCCTCGGCCAGACTGGCGTGCTCATAAACCAGAGAGTTCCCCACAGCGTGCCACAATACTTAAAACAATAATTATTTAAACAAGTAGAAAACAATATGAGTGATCATTTAAAATGAAAACAAAAATCTGCCTCAGGTAACCTGTTAATATGCATACAAGTTGAAGTCTTACACAGCTCACCCGACAATTTACCAAACATGAATGTCTACAAACAACAGTGCTCGAGTTCCTACACTTTTTTTGGTTGCCGGAATGTAGTTTGCACACTTTCTGAAATCTTTTTGAAAATATAAATCTTTTTCAGCAAAATATTTTCGAATTTGACCACACACCATGTGAAAATGTATCAAAGAATATAGTCGACGCCTCGTTCTGGACGTTAAGACATCAAACTCATACTGAGTGTGATTAGAGCTAAACGTGTTGAATGGGATGCATCATCATTCAGAGCCTTTAACTTGGACTGAGCAAGAAGCTACGCAATCTTTTGTTTTCAGATTGTAGTTCGGAAGAATGGCTGTAACATTTGCACTATTCCTGTTCCAAAGAACTGTGGCAAGGATTTCGGCAAGTCGGAGACGCCTTCGTCGCGCTATTGCCCTACTGAGGGAACATGAAGTATTTAGAACATTTTACATGTATGGTTACTATTAAACTTTGAGATAATTTGAAAAACTTTGATGCCACATCTTACAAACATGTACGTAATAATGTAGCCTAATATTTATTTATTTTTTGTTTTAAATAATATTTTAAATAAGATATCTATTTTACTTTAAATCCAATGGGTAATATATTTTGCTTTATATTCAGTATCACTACAAAATGGCTAAAGATTCTACACTAATTTATTAATCACTGCAAAAACATATCATGGAAATGATAAGTGTGCAGGCTACATTAAAGTTTCAAATGTCAGTCCCAGCCCAGCTTTGCGGTGTTTCTTTTCCCTGTGAAGAAGACACCGTTTGCTGCACGCAGCTGGATCAGTTTTAGGGTCTCTTCCTCTGTACCTGTATTTTGTAAATATATATATATATATATATATATATATATATATATATATATAATATATATATATAATATATTTCTTGCTTATATCATCTGCTAGTTTTGTAGCTACCTATCTAGTTAATTACAGAATTATTCATCGTGTATTTAAATCGTGATCATAGATTTAAAAAGATTCATTTTATTATTTAAGCGACTCAATACAACATACAATTTTACAAATAATTTGCTTGTTACATAACTTAATATCTACAATTTCTTACCTAATTACATTTGTGCAGCCGTGGCTGCCATATTTGCAAATTCTTCCCACTTCCCTCTGGTCTCCGCCTTTTACGCAAAGAGTTCTGGGACTTCAGTACAAAAACACTTCTGCAGTAGTCAACTGTTTTGTACACTTAGTGGAAGGGTGCAGTGAAGGGCACATAAAACACCCTTCACTCGTTCCCTAAGGAATTGGGACAACCCTTTAGATGGTGAACACAGTACTTCTGCCCCTCAAGGGAAGGTAACGAGGTGAACAAGGGTGTGGTTTGGGACACAGCCAGTCAAGCTCTATGTGTGCTCATTGGAAAAGACAGTAACTGTGCAGATTGTACAGTAATATGTGCATGTTTGTTATATAAATTCATGAAGACATTTTATTTGTAGTTAATACATGTTTGAAACACTAGTCTTACTATATATTAAAGTTAAGAAAAGTACAACTTGGGAAGAGGGACATCATTTTTGTTTCTATGCTAGTATGTGCTGACCTTGATGTACACTTACTTACCAGTCACTTCAAGTTCAAGTTCTTATCTACATGTGCCTGGTGCGGGGTTTTGTGCCTAAATGTTGGGAGCTGCATGCTGTTCATGCAGTTATATAATCTTCAGGTTTGAACAATACCATTTTTTTTTTTTTTTTTTTTTTTTTTTTAATTCACTAAAAACATTTGATGTTGTATGAAGAGATAAGATAATACTAAATTAATTTATTGAGAAGAAATACAAGTTACAAATTACAGGTGGAAACCAAGTTAAATTAATTTACAATTTAAACTTGCACAGAAGCTGTTCAGAAAGATGTGATACTGTAATGTCACTGATTTAATTTCAACACCATAAACTGTCAGTCTTCATTGTTGTTTTGGGGGAAATAGCCACACAAATGTAAGTGCAAAACTAGGACCAACAGCCTGCTGTTTTGAGAATAGTATTGAAATTTGTTTTCATTACTGAAATCAGTTTATAGTTTTTCTTTTTTTTTAATGTTCTAAAAAAAATGTGAAACAATGAATTGATATGCACGTGCATACAAATAATACAGCAGTGCTTCACTTGTTTGACTAGTTTTACATTTATTTTACTTGTAACATTTCAGTACCGCTGCCAGATGTGCGTTGCAATGACGTTATAGGGGCTATCAGAAAAATACTCATTTTTAAATAAACCTTTAGATTCCAATACTTGTACGTGTATTGCTGTTTTTTGTAAACATCAGAATGGTAATTAATACAAACTGTGGCTATGTTCCCCAGCTGTTTGGATGAACAGGCTAGAATTTCCATTTTTTAGCTTCTTTGTGATTGCAAATAGGGAGCTACAACTTACATTCCACGTGGTACTAGTGTCCCACAAACAAGTTCATCAACATCCTATCAAAATCCCCCCCCCAACCCCAGTAGTCGGCGCCTATGTTGAGGCATGCTATACAAATGTGTTGTAATTTGTTCTTTTTTTCTGCTATGTACTGTACAGTGCTTTGCGATACTTTTGAATAAAAAGCACTATATAAATGCAATAAATAAATATATACAATTTGCTTGTAGAGAGGCTCTGGGGGTGGGGTACTATTTGCAGTAAATGGAAAAACTGCTTTCCTATAAACATTAACTATAAATTGCATGACAGGCAAAACAGTGAATCTGATAAACATCAAGGTCTGGAACTGCGATGAACAGGGGGGTCCCGTGAGGAAACTGCATGAGGCCCCAGCACGGTTTTTGATCACTCCAGAGAAAGCTTTAATGACTGAAGGAGCTGCAAGGGGGAAAACACCCTTGCCATGAGAATTCACTTGATGTGGGGAAAGTCTGTGAATTTATCTACCAGATCCAAGAGACTGAGTGGCACGATAGTCTCATCAATTCTGTCACATAAAGGACATTATGAGATTGTTGGCCATTCCAACCTTTTGGAAGCCCAGATGATAACCCTAGGTAAAGACGCACAGTCTATTAACTAGGGTATTACATGTTGACCTATCTATTTCAGTCTGAAAAGGTAGGCTTTTTGTTTAAAAGACACAGCATCCCACAATGAAAATGGGATTCCTGTGAGTGTACTCTACTTCATTAGAAAGCGTATTAAAAAAATGCCTGAGACACTGTGCCTTTAATGGCAAATGACTGGGAGTTTTACATCAGTGATGGATAATTAGGAATCTATGCTTAAATCTCAAAAGATAAGAGGGGCAAAGCAGTTGTTACAGAGTACTTCATTTATTTTCTTTTGCTTCCACACTCATCTAATTTTAACAGAATCCTTCAACTGGCAATTTCCAAAGGGGCACCTTGGCAATGGTTACCATGGTTACCCTCGTTGGTATCCTCAGGGTAAAGTGATTCAGATTTTTTTTTTTTTTTTTTAACTAGACAAGGTCCTGTCTGCACTTATAGTATGTTACAGTTTGTTTGGTGCAGAGCTGTTTGGTACTCTACTGAAGTAATATTTAGGGTTATTCAGTTTTTGCACCAGTATATATTCCTCAGTTTCAGTGGTGTACTAGGAAACTTAAAGTGATGTTTTCCCTTACACCAATGATTGCATTGCTTTTTGGCTGCAGTTTGAAAATTAATACAATAATGTATCGCCCTGCTCTTGCTGTTTAACAGTTTCTTAGCCTAGAACACTGGAGAACTGGGTGGGGCCAACATGAACTACATAAAAAAAAGTCAGGTAATTTGCAAAGTTACCTCTTACAACTGTTCCTAAGGAGTAGAAAATAGCCATAAATCAGCATAGAAAGAAAAATGGATTTTAAGCTGCTGCCTGTGATTTAAAAAAAATAAATAAATAAATTAATGTCAAGTTGTTTAAACTTAATACAAGTCAAGAAGGTGGAGACTATGGCTTGAAATTACCTTAAAAATGTTTTCAGAAAGATTTTTTTTCATATTCATGGCACTGGAGGGGGAGGAATATTATTTACCCTTGAAAATAAGAGGAACGGTAGTTCCTCACACCAAGTTAGACTAGCTAAGATTGTATATCTCAATATTGATAAATAATGCATACGACATTGCATATTCAGTCACCATTAATATAATAATCTGTATTGTGACTAATGTAATGTACAAATCTTTGTTTGCTGCATTTACACACGATCGCTTCTTTCCACAGTAACCGACTGCACTGTCAACACACGCCTTTATCGTATCTTATGCAATAAGTACAGTACCAACAGTGTTGGAAAAAAATAAGATTGCCATATTTACACCTGCAAATTTCCAAGCTCAATCTTTTATGTTGACTTCCGGGAATGCAGTGTTTACGTCATTGTTTACATTCCCGACAAGCACTTTGCCACAGTTTAGGCTTCCTTTTCAGTCACATACTGTGGCTGTCAAAAGTATTCACCCCCTTGGACTTTTCAACATTTTATTGTGTTACAACATGGAATCAGAATGGGTTTAATTAGGAGTTTTTGCCATTGATCAACACAAAAAAGTCCATAATGTCAAAGTTAAAAATAAAATCTTCAAATTGTTCAAAATTAATTACAAATACAAAACAGAAAATAGTTGATTGCATAAGTATTCACCCCCTTGAGTCAATATTTGGTAGAGGCACCTTTGGCAGCAATTACAGCCATGAGTCTGTTTGGCTAAGTCTCTGCCAGCTTTGCACATCTGGACACTGTAATTTTTGCCCATTCTTCTTTGCAAAATTGCTCAAGCTCAGTCAAGTTGGATTGGGGACCTTTGGTGAACAGCAATTTTCAACTCTTTCCACATATTTTCAATTGACTTGAGGTCCAGGCTTTGAGTAGGCCTCTCCAGGACATTGACCTTTTTGTTTTTAGGCCACTCCAGTGTGGGTTTGGCTGTATGTTTGGGGTCATTATCCTGCTTGGAGATGAATCTTCACCCGTCCCAGGTCTCTTGCAGACTTCAGCAGGTTTTCCTCCAGGATTTCTCTGTACTTTGCTGAATCTATTTTGCCCTGTATCTTCACAAGCTTTCCAGGCCCTGACGCAGAGAAGCATCCCTATAGCATTATGCTGCCACCACCATGCTTCAAAGTAGGGATGGTGTTCTCAGGTTGATGTGCGGTGTTAACATAGCGTTTACCGTTGAGGCCACAAAGCTCTAGTATGGTCATCAGTATGGTCATCAGACAATAGAATCTTCTTCCATTTGGTCTCAGAGTCTTCCACATACCTTCTGGCAAACTCTGGCTGAGATTTGATGTGAGTTTTTTTCAACAATGGCTTTCTTTTTGGCACTCTCCCATAAAGGCCAGTTTTGTGAAGCACCCTGGCTATTATTGCTGTATACACAGTACCTCCCAGCTCAGCTGTGGAAGACTGTAACTCCTTTAGAGTTACCATAGGCCTCTTAGTGGCCTTCCTGACTAGTGCCCTTCTCGCACGGATACTCAGTTTTTGAGGATGGCCTGTTCTAGACAGATTCACAGTTTTGCCATGTTCTCTTAATTTCTTAATAATGGACTTTACTGTGCTCCGGGGGATATTAAATGCCTTGGAAATGTTCTTATATCCTACCCCTGATTGGTGCTTTTGAAGAACCTTATTCCGGATTGGCTTTGAATCTTCCTTCGTCTTCACGATATACTTTTTGTTAGGAAATGTACTAACCAACTCTACGACTTCCCAGAGACAGGTGTATTTGACCTGAAATCATGTCAAACATCTTAATTGCACACAGGTGGACTCCATTCAACTAATTATGGGACTTCTAAAGACAATTGGTTGCACCAGAGCTTATTTAGGTGTGTCATAGCAAAGGAGGTGAATACTTATGCAATCAATTATTTTCTGTTTTATATTTGTAATTCATTTAGAACAATTTGTAGATTTTATTTTTCACTTTGACATTATGGACTTTTTTTGTGTTGATCAGTGGCAAAAATTCCTAATTAAATCCATTTTGATTCCGTGCTGTAACACAATAAAATTTGGAAAAGTCCAAGGGGGGTGAATACTTTTCAGAGTCACTGTATTTCGGTGGGTGTTGAGTGATGTCTACAACTGATCTCCGAGATTCTGTGCAGCACTGTGCAGAACGTGGAAATCTGTGGTATAAGAACACGACCAATGTCTCAAATAAAACTAGCACAGAGCTGTGACTGCAGCAGGATAGCCTACTTATTATCAATATAGTTTTGTTTAAACTAGTTCTATAACATTATTCACAATTTTCTTCCACTTGGTAAGTGAAGAAATCTTCTTTTTTTTTTTTTTTTTTTTTTACAAGCTTCACATGTGTAATAATCATCTGAAGCTTACTCGTGCAATGTCGGAAATGTAAATCCAATAACACGCGTTAGTATTGAAATACTTTTTTTTTTGCTATACATATTTTATTTATCCGGTTGAAAAAAATAAACGACTCATTTGCTCTTAAATAATAACCTGTGTTACATGTTTGTGTTTTAAGCAATAGACCGATCATTTCCGTATTCTATTTGCCATCAGCTAAGCAAATTTAGTGACATTGCGTATTTTGACGCAATCATAGTTGTACTCGTTAAAGTGCTTATCCAGTATTCGTTCCTAATATACGAAAAATTTATTTATTTTATTTGTTTATTTAATTTTATACGTTAAAATGTTTTAACAAACTACAGCACCATGTCATTTTGAGCAAATAATAGATCTTAATACTGTTGTAGTATAACATTGAGTGTACAATTTTAAATTTAAATTTATTTTTTAAAATTATTATTCTGATTGTCTTTATAGAAAAAGAAACGTACCAAGTTATTTGGCATAGTAAAATACAAAATACCAAATGTTTAAATCATTCCATGAAAGGAAGAGTGTTTTGTTGGTTTTATTTTTGTGAATTACAGTAATGTAAGTGAGCCTTTATTTGATAACTTGCATGATGTACTGTATACCGTGATATTAAGGTTACCACGGTATTTTTTTTTTAAGAACATAAGAACATAAGAAAGTTTACAAACGAGAGGAGGCCATTCGGCCCATCTTGCTCGTTTGGTTGTTAGTAGCTTATTGATCCCAAAATCTCATCAAGCAGCTTCTTGAAGGATCCCAGGGTGTCAGCTTCAACAACATTACTGGGGAGTTGATTCCAGACCCTCACAATTCTCTGTGTAAAAAAGTGTCTCCTATTTTCTGTTCTGAATGCCCCTTTTTCTAAACTCCATTTGTGACCCCTGGTCCTTGTTTCTTTTTTCAGGCTGAAAAAGTCCCTTGCGTCGACACTGTCAATACCTTTTAGAATTTTGAATGCTTGAATTAGGTCGCCACGTAGTCTTCTTTGTTCAAGACTGAACAGATTCAATTCTTTTAGCCTGTCTGCATATGACATGCCTTTTAAGCCCGGAATAATTCTGGTCGCTCTTCTTTGCACTCTTTCTAGAGCAGCAATATCTTTTTTATAGCGAGGTGACCAGAACTGCACACAATATTCAAGATGAGGTCTTACAAGTGCATTGTACAGTTTTAACATTACTTCCCTTGATTTAAATTCAACACTTTTCACAATGTATCCGAGTATCTTGTTAGCCTTTTTTATAGCTTCCCCACATTGCCTAGATGAAGACATTTCTGAGTCAACAAAAACTCCTAGGTCTTTTTCATAGATTCCTTCTCCAATTTCAATATCTCCCATATGATATTTATAATGTACATTTTTATTTCCTGCGTGCAGTACCTTACACTTTTCTCTATTAAATGTCATTTGCCATGTGTCTGCCCAGTTCTGAATCTTGTCTAGATCATTTTGAATGACCTTTGCTGCTGCAACAGTGTTTGCCACTCCTCCTACTTTTGTGTCGTCTGCAAATTTAACAAGTTTGCTTACTATACCAGAATCTAAATCATTAATTTAATGGTTATCATACCGTGCAAATTTTATACCATCCCATCTCTAAATACAGCAGGCACTACTGGCCAGGTGCCTGGTGAGCTCAATAGGATACCTGCAAGGCTAGTCTGTGTCCTCCAGAGGCCAGTACTCACCAACTTTCGCTCTCAAGTTCCTGGGTGTAAAGAGGCAGTTGGCTTGGTCGTGGTGTTGGAGGACACCCAATGACCTTCACTTCTCCTGATCTGTTGTATGGGAATTTCTTCAGTGAGGGGACATAATTGGACATTCTAAATTGGGAAACAAATATGGGGTAACATAACCCTTTTTTGCCTCCCCAGCCTGCAGGAGCTCCAGGCCAAAGTGAAGCATCAGACATTCTTGATATATTTGATACACTCAGAAGTCACCATGCTGTCAAAAGTCTTGACTTGTTACCAGGCAATATAAAACAGCACACCAACAAGGGAATAAAACCTGAGGAAAGAATGAGACAGTCGAGGAAATGGTTTTGGTTATCTGTGCATTAGCTGGAAAGTGACTGACAATTCTTGCATATTTTCTTCATTTTTTCTCTTTATTCTGGTGTATTTTTGTGTTTTTGTTTTAACATTATCGGTAGCACGTGCCTATGAGATTTATACTAAGATAACTATGCATTGTTATGGAGCATTCACACAAAGAACCTCATATATTTAATTATATTTAAACTTCCTTAGCTCCAATAGCGGAGGGCAGACAGATAAAAGAGGCACTCTCTCATGCCCTCTCAAGCCATCTTTGAAACAATCTCATCTCGGTCCGGTTCCCTTTAGCAAACTGCGCATATGAAAACCTAACAGTAATCCGGTATTTATCCTACCAGACTTATAAATGAGAACATGCCACCCAACCAATAAAAACTCTTGATCAACAGACAGGATGATCTAATTTTAACATTTTTTGTAAATTTTTACATTTCTCTTAGCCCAAAAAAACATAGACACAAAGTGTCACAATTTATCCTAATACTGTATTATAAAAACAAGTCAACTGTGTACATATTATCTTACCTTAGACTGGTTCTAAATTGGACAATCCATGTAGAATATGATTCATCGGGGGAATTTCAAGCCTAGATTTGTTTTCCCCCATAGACTTCAAATGATTAAGTACACATGGAAAAACAGCTGACACTGCACCTTTACTAGTCTCTTATTAAATTCTACTTTTCTGGTTTAGAGGAGTTTTTGTATCCTTTTTTGTTGGCTTTTCCAGTATCTTTTTAGTAAACAATTTTGGATGTTTTCTTTTTTAGGTTTTGGTTAGTTCCGCTATTGCTTACAATGTAAATGTCACTGTTTCCACATAAAGGGAGATTGCTGCTGGAGTGACACTTGGCTGACATTTGAAATAATAGTTTATGTCACTATAAAGATTCTATTTTGAAAAGGAATCTGCCTTCTAATCACTTTACCCTTAGAAAAGCTTGCCATGGTAAATTTGCAAGGTCATTTTGCAGTTATACCTTGCTTTTCCCATGTTTACATTAAACATTTCCCATAGTTTACTAGAGTTCACCAAGTTTCCATTTTTTTATCACCATGTCTTTGGCATCATACTGCTTATTTGTGCTTTACTATGCTTTCACTGTACTACACTATATTACACATTGCTATACATTTACTATGGGAAGCTTTATAAGGGTCCAGAGGTGAAAATATATGGTTAAAAAAGTACTTAACATTTTGTTGGAGTGTTACATTTTAATTGCAACTTTCCTGTGATTTAATTGCAACTTTCACTGAAAGATGGTGTGCATACATACATTTATAGATGGCGTTATGCTATTTAATGTTTACATTAATTAAAAAAAAAGGCAAAAGTGGTACAATTTTGCAAAGTAATTAACATTAGCATAGATATTGCTGCTCTAGAAAAGGATATTGCTGCTCTAGAAAGAGTGCAAAGAAGAGCGACCAGAATTATTCTGGGCTTAAAAGGCATGTCATATGCAGACAGGCTAAAATAATTGAATCTGTTCAGTCATGAACAAAGAAGATTACGCGGCGACCTAATTCAAGCATTCAAAATTCTAAAAGGTATTCACAATGTCGACACAAGGGACTTTTTCGACCTGAAAAAAGAAACAAGGACCAGGGGTCACAAATGGAGATTAGACAAAAGGGGCATTCAGAACAGAAAATAAGGAGAAGGGGGAGGAATGAAGCAATACAAAACAAGGAAAATAAAAGAAGGTAAACAAAATAAAAAAAAAAAGAAACGAGCGTGATTGCTAAATTATTTCTTTGTTCCTGGGTCCCAGTGCTTACCTCTAAGCTGTTTCCCATAAGTCTTGTCTTTGTAACCTCGTAGTTTTTTTACACAGAGAATCGTGAGGGTCTGGAATCAACTCCCCAGTAATGTTGTTGAAGCTGACACCCTGGGATCCTTCAAGAAGCTGCTTGATGAGATTCTGGGATCAATAAGCTACTAACAACCAAACGAGCAAGATGGGCCGAATGGCCTCATCTCGTTTGTAAACTTTCTTATGTTCTTATTAATTATTCAAATCTACGCAATATGCTAAACTTGCTATAGCACTTCTGGCAAAAAGTCAGTAGTGTAAAATATTGATGTGTTGATTCCACAGTATACTTGGGAATATGATTTACTTTTAAGAAGTTTTAGCAGCAATATGATATGGACCCACCCCCCCAACAATAAATGAAAAAAATCATTTTTCAGTGAAGGTCAGTATGTACTACATAATTCCGTTGAAAAGGAGCTGTGGATTTCTCATTTCAAAGGTACTTTTCAGGACAAGTGCAATGAACATGCATGCTTTGTGAGTGACTGTCTGACTATACACTTTGGTGCTAGGAGTTCAGATTACTGCAGGAGCTTACATAGAGGATATTGTGTCCTTCTGGGTTAGTGTGGGGTAATCTTTCTCGATTCTGGGGTTAGTGTATAGGACTTGTGTCTGGGTTAGTGTGGAGTAATCTTAGATTCTGGAGTTAGTGTGGGGTAATCTTAGATTCTGGGGTTAATGTACAAGGATTGTGTCTTGGTTTGTGTGGTGTAATCTTTTTATTCTGTGGTTAGTGTACAGCAGTGGTTTTCAAACTGGGGTATGTGTACCCCTGGGGGTACTCGAGTGCTCCTCAGGGAGTACGCAAGACAAATACTGTAATGGTGGATGTGGCAGGCTGGCGAGTGGAAAGAGGCCCAGAAACAGACTGCAGTTAAAAAAAAAATACTAATTTTATTATAAAGAACACAAAATAAATGTGCACAAGGGCAAAATAAAAAAATCTTCAAACACAAATAGAAAGACAACAAAACAAAACTTACAAAAAAAAAGTAGTTTCCAGGCTGGGCAATGCCTTCACTGGAATCAAACTTTCAAAAAAATACAAACACCAAAACACCAACCTGCTTCCTCAACTCCCTCCTCCTCAATGGGAAGCAGAGGCCTCCTTTTATGTCAGGTGGCTGGGTGCTGATTGATAGTTGATTAACTTAATTAACAAATCAACCCCAGCCACCTGAACATAATAAACCCAGGCAGGTAGGGGAAATTAACCCCATCCCTGCCAATTTAAAAAGGGCAGAGCTTTGCTCTGCCACGGTGGACAAAAGAATTTTTAAAATAATAATTAGCTGACTAATTTGATTACATCATGAAAATGACAACAGACGTCGTTATGTTAATGTTACAACGTAGACAAGGAAAGGTAGTACTTTGAAACATTTAACATCATGTACTATTAACAAGGAAAGCGCACAGTGAACTTGAGGAAAAAACGCTGGGTGTCGCCTGATACTCGTGTAGTGTACCGCGTTAACTATAAACACCCAAACGGCTCCTGACAGTGAGTGAGTGTTGAGCACAAACATGGCTAAATTACAAATTTAAATAATAGGGTGGTGGTTCTGCAGTCTATAGGTTAAAAAGAAAAAAAAAAATTATAATCATTGTATGAGGTTGCTTCTTTTAAAAATGTGTAGTATTTACTAGGTACATTTGCTTTCTGGAGTTTAAATGTTCAGTGTCTGTAGTTTAGTCTAATCAGTTTAGTGTGTTTTATCTAAGTTTATGTTTTTAAATAACAGTATTATTGAGTTTAGCAGGCAATCTGTGCTCGGAACTGAACTGAACTTTCTTGTAATTGCTTTAAAACTGATTTTGCTAATTCGTTGAGGAAAACTCATTAACGAAATGATAGACGTTGCATTTGCCTATAATAATACGAAAATCTATGGTATATAGGCATAATAAAATCGACATGTTGCGGATAATAAAGATGGGATTCTTATATTACAAAAATCCTGGATTGCGGGACTAACCTGGACACTTAATCGCGGAATTTAAAATTAAAAATAAAAAATAATAATCAATCCCTAACTCCTGGATTGGGAAGTGTCTGAAATTGGATTTCCTGCTCCAGACCTATTGAGTGTGTTCGTATCATATAGGAAGTGCCCATCAACAAGCTGTCTGGCAGCTGAATAACATGAACAGATGACTGCAGTAAACACTAACATGTAAGCATTTTGCTAAAAGTCATTTTTGACTGCAAGATATAAATGTCACCTTTCTACTTTAATCAAATTTAGTTTTTGGAAATATTCACTTCAAAACAATATGCTTATTCTGGCTGGATTTGATACTGCACAAGACACAGATAGCATTTTAAATGTCCAGCTCAAGTGTTAAACCATAACATTCTAGGTTAAGTAAATACATTTTTTTTTTTTTTTTTTTTTTTTAAAAAAAAAGATGCCTGTATTTATAAATTTTAAATAGTTTTTTATGCAAAATGCCCCATCTGTTTTTTCTCTACACTTCTGCATTTGTTGGAAGAAAGCGTGGCTTTTGTTGAATTGCTTTGTGAATTTGTTTTAAAGTTGAACCCTAGTTTTGTTTTCAAAAGCATAACCAATTTTTGGACTCGTCTTGCCACTTATTGGTCTGGATTTTTGAATAATTTTACATAGCATTTTTAGTTTTAATTTAATTTAATTTTAATGAGTTTATCGGCAGTTTTCCATAAGTTTTCAGTTTTCCCAAACAGTAATTGGCTGAACTATAGCTCCGCCTCCTTCCCTGCGTCTTCTGTGCCAGCAAATCGAGTCCTGTTTTTTTTTTTTTTTTTTAAACCCACTTAAATTTTTTTGTAACTTGAAGTGCTATTTGTTCATTTTAAAATACAGAATAACATAACCTTGTCGAGAGTGCTGCATTGTTTACTAATCAGGGTGTAATTTTACTAGAATTTGTGATAAAAAGCAGGCATATCCATTGGTAGATAAGCATTTTAAAAAATATATACTTTTTAAGAACATAAGAAAGTTTACAAACTAGAGGAAGCCATTCGGACCATCTTGCTCGTTTGGTTGTTAGTAGCTTATTGATCCCAGAATCTCGTCAAGCAGCTTCTTGAAGGATCCCAGGGTGTCAGCTTCAAAAACATTACTAGGGAGTTGATTCCAGACCCTCACAATTCTCTGTGTAAAAAAGTGCCTCCTATTTTCTGTTCTGAATGCCCCTTTGTCTAATCTCCATTTGTGACCCCTGGTTCTTGTTTCTTTTTTCAGGTCAAAAAAGTCCCTTGGGTCAACATTGTCAATACCTTTTAGAATTTTGAATATTTGAATTAGGTCGCCACGTAGTCTTCTTTGTTCAAGACTGAACAGGTTCAATTCTTTTAGCCTGTCTGCATATGACATGCCTTTTAAGCCCAGAATAATTCTGGTCACTCTTCTTTGCACTCTTTCTAGAGCAGCAATATCTTTTTTATAGCGAGGTGACCAGAACTGAACACAATATTCAAGATGAGGTCTTACTAGTGCATTGTACAGTTTTAACATTACTTCCCTTGATTTAAATTCAACACTTTTCACAATGTATCCAAGCATCTTGTTAGCCTTTTTTATAGCTTCCCCACATTGTCTAGATGAAGACATTTCTGAGTCAACAAAAACTCCTAGGTCTTTTTCATAGATTCCTTCTCCAATTTCAGTATCTCCCATATGATATTTATAATGTACATTTTTATTTCCTGCGTGCAGTACCTTACACTTTTCTCTATTAAATGTCATTTGCCATGTGTCTTCCCAGTTCTGAATCTTGTCTAGATCATTTTGAATGACCTTTGCTGCTGCAACAGTGTTTGCCACTCCCCCTACTTTTGTGTCGTTTGGAGCAGGTCACCCACGAGTGGAGCTCCTGCTTCTCCTTTTGTATAAGTTTAAAAAACAGTGGTTTAAAGTTTTATTTTGGAAATCTTTTGGTTCTTTTCATTTGTCTAAAGTAGTGGTGCACCTTTTAGTTAAAGAATTTTAGTTTTTGAACGGTTCTTTTCTTTAAAATAAGTGTTTGTTTGTTTTGGTTTGTTTGTCTCCCTGCACTTGCATTGTAAGTGCAGGGGGGGCGGCCATTTTGGATTTTTTCCTTCTTTTTGATTGATTTTTATTTTTTTCCTTTTTTGAATTTTAACTTTGGTTTCTCACTTTTATTTTAGGTGCTTTTTGATTTTATAATTAAGAGCACATTGTCTAGTTTATTTTAAAATTATTTTTGCTTTGGAAAACTGTTTTTTGTTTTAAAAATCGTTTTGTTTTAAAAATCCCCTGCTCTTGCCTTGGGCAGAGTAGGGGAAGGGCAGGCACTTTTGTCTGCCCTGTTTCTTATTTTTATTATATTTTTTTTAGTTGAAGGTTTTTATTTTTAAAAAAAGAAAACTTTTAACTGGATTTATTTATTTTGATTATTTCTATTGTTTTCATTTTATCCCGTTTTATTTTCTTGGGTGGGGAATAAAACAGGATAAGTTTTAAAAAAAAAAAAAAAAAAAAAAAATCCTTTTCTTGGTTGTTTGTTTTTTTTTTTTTTTTTTTTTTTTTAATTTTTGCCCCTGTGCTATTGGAGTGCAGGGGTGCATCACACGTGATGTGTGTTTTTGTTTGTTTATTTAAAAAAAAAAAAAAAAAAAAAATTAAGGTAGGTAGTTTTTTGAAGAAAAAAAAAATAAAAAAATAAACATAAATAAAAAAAAAAAAAAAAAAACTTTAGTTAGTCCTTTTTTCCTATTTTGTTTTGCGCACCCCTGCACTATTGGAGTGCAGGGGTGAGTCTGTCTGTTTTGTTTTCTTTTTGTTTAAATAAATAAAAATAAAAAATTTAAAAAAATGAGCGGGCAAGCTCAGGAAGCCCCGATAAAGTGGGCAAAGGTGGCTGCAGCGGAAGCTGCAGCCCTTTTAAGAACATTACCAGGAGGCACGGAGTCCGGTGCCTCCTGAAGGACTCCCTCTCGATTGAGGGCTTTGTCAAGGCCATGGCCAAGGTGGTGGGGCCATCGGCGATCGTGGCGGTCTCTAAAATGTACGGGAAAGCCGTTTTTTTCCTAAAATCGGAGGCCGCCGCGAACACGGCAATCGAGAGGGGTCTCGCGGTGGCGGGGATTTTTATCCCAGTCGAACCGCTCGCGGGCCTGGGCACTAGGGTCGTACTTTCAAACGTGCCACCTTTCTTGAGGGACGACCTGCTCAGGCCCCATTTGCAAGCCTTGGGGGAGATAAAAACATCTATCCACCCCCTCCCCCTAGGCTGCAAAGACCAGCACCTCCGCCACATTTTATCATTCCGCCGCCAGGTGACCATTCAACTGGCGGGTCAGGACGTGGCGGAGGGCAGCTTCGTGGTCCCCTTCGAGGGGACCAATTATGTCATTTTTTACTCATCGGAGGAGGTGCGGTGCTACCACTGCAAGGAGCAGGGGCACCAGAAGAAGAGGTGCCCCAAGCTCCAGCAGGGCGCAAAGCCACCCGCGCCCACACCGCGCCCCCTCCGAGTCCACCTCACCCCCGGGGCCCTCAAAGAGGCCCGCGGAGGGGGGCAAGACAACACCCGCCCCCCTCCCAGTAACATCAAAGGGGGGGAAAGGGGAGGAGGCCCCCGAGGCGGCCGGACCCTCCGCGCCTACCTTAAGCGCGCCGGGGGAGAAAGCCGCCGGGTGGACCGTGGTCGCCGGCCGCAGCAAAAAGAAGGCGGCGGCGGCCGGGTCCCCGCCGGGGAGGCCAAGCGGGGGGAGACGAACCCCGCCGCCTCGTCGTCTGGCGGCGGGTCAGGGGGCTCTCATGAAAAGGAGACTCCCTCGCCGGAACCCCCTGCGAGGCAGGGCGGCAAAGCCGCCCGTAAAATAAAACATCTCCTCCCCGAGCGGGTGGAGAGAAACGCCACCGAAGGCGAGCTCCCCGCTGCCGCGACGGGGCGGGGGACCTTCTCTGGCGGCATAAGGGGGAAGAGGAAAGCACAAGCCCTCTTCCCCACCTGTGCACATAAGTGCACTAAAACCGGTCTCTTGGCGAGGGTCCCCGGGGGGACGAAAGAAAGCCCCCCGAAACCCAAACGCCCGCCTCGGCGTCCCCCCCCCACCGGCAACGGGGGCCTCGGCCCTCGTCATGCCAAAGAGGGGGAGAAACATCGACCTGCCGAGGCGGTCCGGGGCTCCGCCGAAGAAGCGGAGCCCATGGAGGAAGCCACCGCCGAGAGACCGGAAGAAGCCCTCGAGGCGGTTCCCCTCCCCGCGCCGCAAGAGACCGCGGACGTCGGCCCCGACTCCATCTTCGAGGGACCGGCCGCGGCGGGGAGCGCCGAGGGGGCGAAGGAGGGCTCCTCCGCGGAGCAGCTTCCTCGGGCGCCGCCCTCCTCCGACCGCAACACGGCCCCAGAACCCGATGTTGCCGAAGAGGATTGGCGGCTGAACCAACCCCCGCCTCCGTTCCTCGCTGACACCGCACACGGCGCCGGAACCGTTCGGATGGTTGGCGGCCCCACTTTTGGTGGGGAGGGCCTCCGCAATCTTCAGAGGCGGCAAGGGAGAGTGGCGGCGAGGCGGTCTCAGCCCCCGTGGCTGAGCCGGCTCCCGAGGAGCCCATCCTGGAGACCCCCGCCGGGGGGCCGGAGAGGGGGTGAGGAAACGCCCCTCCCGGAGAAAGACCCGCCCCGGCTTCCTCGCTCTGGCGGGGGGGCGGTCTCAGCCCCCGTGGCCGAGCCGGCCCCCAAGGAGCCCATCCTGGAGACCCCCGCAGAGGGGTGTACCTGGTTCTCCTTTGGACGGGGAGGACGGAGATGCGCCGCTCCTGGGAGTGAGCGGAGAACCGTGCTCCTTTGGACGGAGAGCACGCGAAAGGCGCCGCGACTGGGGCCGGCGCCCGGAAAAGGAGCTTCTCTCAACGAGGCGGCAAAGCTGCTCGGTCTTCCCGTCGGTCTTGGGAGCGAGGCTCAGCCGACGCGGGAGCCGCAGGGAGAGAAGGCCCCTGAAACTTCGAAGCCGCCAAGAGGCTGGCGGGCGAACCTCCCCGCGGCTTGGTCGGCGGGCTCCGTATCGACAGCGGGCTCTTGGGCGGGCGAGAACAGAGAACGCAGAGCGACGGCAGTCCTCGCCTATTGGCTCTCCCCATTCAGAGAGGCGTGGGGAGCCCGCCTTCCGGGGTCGGGGCTCAATCTAAAGTCGGAGGGCCTTCACGACCCGATCGGTGCGCTCTGGCAGGTACTGGGTTGGGGGCTCCACCCCAGGGCAGGGACGCCCCGGTCACCGAGGGGGCGCAGGAGGAGCACCGGAAACGGCTGAGGCGGCCCCGGTGACTGCAGCCGAGGGCGGGGAAGAACCCGAGAGGGTAGATCCCCTCCCTCCGAGGGTCGGGGACGGGCCTGAGACCGTGCCTCGGCCCCCGAAAGAGGGACCCAAGCCGTCGGGTTCGGCGGCGCGCGTTGAGCGCCCGTCTGCGCCCCCTAAATCCAGGGTGCAGACGATGCCCGCGAGGGTCCCTCCGCCGATGTCTTCCGCGCCGTCCCCTGGGGGTGGGACGCCGGGAGACTCGGTGAAAATCAAAATAAGACGCAACGCGCTCACTCACCAACGTGAGTGCGTTGTGCTTCTTCACCGCGAGGGGGGTGGTGGAGAAACGGAGGAGAGGGAGGAGGAGTTGAAGTCCGCGTGCGGCGTGGGCTCGGAGGCTCTGTCCACCTCTTCCCCAAACATCCCTGCGGCGGAGCTCCTGGACTTCTTGGAGGCCACCACCCACCGCAGGGATAAGGTTCAGCTGGCTCTGGACAAATGGGGGGATTTCGAGAGAGTCCTAAACTCTGTGAGATCCTTCCTCAGGGCCGGCCACGCCAGCAAGACTTCGGGCACGTGCGTGCACATTCGTGCCCGAAAGCTGCACGACCAGCTGGTGAACTTCGGGAGATCTCAGGTTCTCCCGTGAGTGTCGCCAGCCGCTCCTGACAGAGGACCATGTATGCCATCAGTACCGTCAATGTTAACGGGTGCAAGGACCATTTCCGCAGGGCCCAGGTAATCTCCTACCTGAAAAAGGGAGGTTACTCTGTGTGCTTCCTGCGGGAAACCCACTTGACACCGCAGGCCGAGGCCAACTGGCTGCTAGAGTGGGGGGGAGAGTGTCGTTTAGCCACCTC